>NC_034598.1:91471508-91494292 GCF_900095145.1 Mus pahari | reverse complement strand
AAATACCACACACACACACACACACACACACACACACACACACACACACACACATACACCAAGAAAAATATAAAAATGGTCTATAAATATTAGTTCTGTATCCTATAATTAGGGCTGAAATAGAATCTTCCTGTTGGCCACCTTACAAAAATTTCAACTTCACCTCATACAATTATTAATGCCAGATATTTTAAGATGTAGGAAGCACTGCTGTCGCAGTACACAGAGGGGCCAGGCTGTATGTAGCTCTTTGGGGGAATATTTGTTCCCCATGTGCAAGACCTTTGGTACGACAACCAGTGTTACCACAATGTGGGTGTTGGTGGAAAACCTCAAAGCGCACAAGAGACCTCGTCCTTCAATGCAATGTGCTTGCTACATTCTATGTGACTGTCATCTGACTAGTTGGAGTTCAATTCTAGATTGGCTGATTTGAAAGGGTGTTTAAGGCAACCATGATGTCACTGAAAATATTATATTCATTAAACACTCTCTGAGCTTAACTGGTGACTCCTCACCCCCCACACCACACACACACACACACACACACACACACACACACACACACCCTCAGGTGCTATGAGTTGAACCTGAAGATTGTCCTCTACTACAGAGCCAAAGTGAGTCTTTAACATTGGGAATTACTCAAGGTTTCAGGACTCGACGTGTATTTGTGAATTTATAAGATTCCAGAAAACTGGACTTAAGATATTTCTTGTTTTCATTTCTCCAAACGCAGTCTGACTTGCTGATACTCAGAATCTGCCATTTCACATGTGGGTTCTGGGCTCTCATGGCAGATCTAGTGAGTCAGAATCAGTCCCAGGAAGCCTCGTCTTAAGAAGCTTGCTTCCTAGGGCTCTGTGAGCATTCTCACATTTACCAGGTGGACCAGATCACAAGAAACAGACTGCTCTAGGAAGCTAGGGGCAGAAAGAAGAGGTAGAAATAACTAGAAACATTCTAGAATGTTGGTCCATGTCATATCTCAAACATATAACTTGACTGTACAGACTCTCAGAAACTCATCTTTACAGATTAAGATACTAAAGCAAAGATGTGTGGAGACATAGTGTGAAATCCAGTAGTCACCTGAAAACGGGATGGGATTTTCTAGTTTGTTTTCCTATTGCTGTGATAGGTACCATGACCAAAAGCAACTGGGGAGGAAAGGCGTGTATTTAGATCACAGTTCCAGGTCACAGTCCACCAATGAGGGAAGTTAAAGCAGAAACCATGGAGGAAAGCTGCTTACTGGCCCCCTCCCTCAGTTAACTTTCTTACACAACCTAAGTGTCTAGGGATGGTACCACCCATAGTGGACTGGGCCCTTCCACATCAATTATCAGTCAGGAAGACCTCTTACAGACATACCCACACTTCTTCAATTTGTCCCTCTCCATTGTTCTCTGTGCACATTTCTCTTTAGGACCCTCTACACTATAAGATGCATAGAAAAAAAAAATGGTCCCTGTCTGGGAATTCATCAGCCAGGAGGGAAGGCACTCAAGTAGATGCATCAGTGACTTAGTGCTAAGATAGGTGGGCGCAATGAGGTTCTGAAAGGGAAAGATATTACTGGGAGTTCTTCATAGTGCGTAGTAGATAGGACATTTGTACATATGTGTCCATATGTGTTTTTGCATGTGTGCACATATAAGCACAGGTGTATATGTGTGTATGTTCATGGAGGCCAGGTGTCACTGCCTGGTGTCCTCCTCAATGACCCTCCATGTTATTATTTGAGACAGGGTCTTTCTTCAGACCTGGAGCTGACTGATTCAGCTGTGCTGGTAACCAGTTGACTCCAGGCATCCTCCTGTCTCTGCCTCCCCAGGTCTTAGGCTTCAGGTGCATACTACCATGCCCAACTTTTTACACAAGTGCAGGGATCTGAACCCAGGACCTGATGCTTCTTTAGCAAGCACTTTAGCCTGCTGAGTCATCTCCTTCTCCTCAAGGGAATTCTCAAGGGCATCTCATCCTGGGAGCTGGCCAAGACAGTGGGGTGGATTATGGGAGAACCCTGGGAAGTTCCAGGCAGAAGAAAATGACTAAATAGCACAGTCTCCAGAATGGGGAGTCATGGGATGCTGATAAACACCAATCAATCAGGCACGGTGGGAGCTTTGTCAGTTGCTAGTAATGTGTATCATATTCTGAAGACAGCGGGGGATCTCTGACTGAATCAGGAGGGACAGGAGGGTGACGTGGACTCATTTCTGGGTTAGTAGACCTCTGAGGCAACTCGGTCAAGGCATGATCTGGCTCGAAGGAGGCACGCCTCTTGTGCTTAAAAATGGAGCAGAGAGTGAAAATAGCAGCTGGCATCATAGCCGACTTTGGTATACCCCTAGGATGTATTTGAAGTGTACAGAGGCCCACGTGTTTCAAGCTCTCGCTTGAGTAGGAGCCACATCTTCACAGAGAGATGAAGCTATGTGAGCTTTGCCGATGCCGTCATCAGTGACGTCATCAGCTTGTGGTGCTTGGTTTCCTGATTGCATCATTCCATGAAGAAGGGGTTTGTATCGATTGTCATACTGATTTTTCCCTCAGGACTGGGGGCCAAAGCTGAGTCCTTGTGGGTGCCAGGCTAGAGGTCTGCCATAGCCTAGCCCTCATTGCTTTTTTAAAATGCTTTTCAAGCTGGTAATGATGGCACTAACCTTTAATCCCAGCACTCCGGAGGCAGAGGCAGGTGGATCTCTGTGAGTTCAAGACCAGCCTGGCCTACAAAGCAAGTTCTACACACAGGAAACCCTGTCTCAAAATATAAAAAACAAAACAAAAAACAAAACCAACAACCCCCTCCCCAAAACATCAAACCAAAACCAAGCCTTTTAAAGATGCATTATTTGCATGTTACTAATGTGTGGGTATCTGTGGTTTATGCCACAAGTGTTTGGTGGCCTTTAGAGGCCAGAAAGTGGTGTTGGAGTTACAGGTGGTGATGAGCTGCCCAACATGGATGTTTGTAGAGGTCCAAAGGTCCTTGCCCACATGGATAAGCATTGGAGAAGCCAAGAAAGTTAAGCACAGAGTTTCTCTTCAATGGAATGAGGGGCTTAGCTGTTTTCCCAGATCGCTGGAGTGGGGGGTGGGGCTGGGGAAGGGGATGTAGTTTATAATCTTTGCTTCCTGTTGGGCTAGGCTCTGCCTGTATCCCCTAGAATATTATGTTCGTTTATCCCAGACTCCCCCCCCCCCGCTACCAATAGAACCTTGAGCATTACTTCTATGTCACAAAACTCACCCTAATCAGTGATGTCACTTGTGCTTTACAACAGCCTAAGTGACCTCTGTGCAGTCTTAGGGCCAGGCCAATGCCGTCCCCCACGGGCATTATGTTAACCCCTGTCGGTCTCCCTAGACTCTGGTCTTGAACACTGTTTCTAAGTCAACGGTTGTACTCACAGGGCTGAGTTACTTGTTCTCTGAAAACTTTCTCTCAAAACTGGGCCATGCTTACGTATGGCTAAAGTAAAATGCTCTGGGTCAGACTCAAGTCTCAGCCTAGCACTGGTTACCAAAACCAGGCTGAGCCGGGTTGCATTCTTCTCTCACTCTGATCATTTCTTTTTGCTTGCTGTAAAGCCTGCAGGACCCATCCACAGATTCAGGGAACTGAACTCACGGCCTCAGCAAGAACGCTAAGCCAGCTTTTCAAGCCCCTCTCAAACATGCATATGTATATGTATATGTAATTATATGATGCATGTATATGTATATGATGTATATGTGATGTATATGTAACATATATGTATGTGATGTATATGTATGTAAATAATTTTTTTAGGAAAAAGAAGGATTAAAAACCATTTTTATAAAGGCCTGTTAGGAGCTGGGGCCTGAAGAGGGATGAGTAGCCAGGTGAGTAGAGAGAGCTCCTGGCATGAAACTGGTGACCACAGAACATCTCAAAGCCTTTAAAGAAAGGGGCAGACACCATCTTCCCTCCCAATGTGTCCCCATCATTGTGATGTCATCTCTCCAAGACTTTTCTAGAGCCACGCAGATACAGGGACCATTCTCTTTAAGTCTCCAAAACTGAGAGCTAACGAAATCTCTTTCTATCGTTTCCCCACCTCCTGCATATTGTAATAGCCACAGTAAACAGATTAACATGAAGTATAACTTGGATACAATCAAACGCACCTTTTTCTTGTGTGCGTGCCTTGAGCTTGGATCCTGTGAGCGCAGGTAGAACGGTGGCAGTCTTGTGTGTGTGCCTTGATTCCCAGGACCAACAGGAAAGAAGGCAAGAACTAACTACTAAAGCTTACCTTCTCACTCCTACACATGTGCTGTGGCATCTCCCGCCACATCCTCGACTCCCAATAGAATGTGACTTAAAATCTCTACAAAAGAAACTGCCAAACAGTTTTCCAAAGTGGCTGTACCATTTTACAGTCTTATTAACCATGTAGGTGTCGGTTTAAAGATAACATTTACAGAGCACAATGCAAAGGGTGCGCTTGCATTATCTGTAGATAACTATCGCTGGTTCTTCCCTCATCCTTTACTGTTCTCCTTTTGACCATGAAGAACTATGACCACTTCCCAGCTCTGTAGCCACCTTCCCATATGTATTCTTGGGGACAGAGGGCCTTTGGGGTGGCCTGCTGCTTTGCCTAGCTATGTTTCTATTCCTGGTATCTGTCACTTGGCTTGTTCAGCTTTTTTTTTTTTTTTTTCCTTAAATGAAAACTTCTATAACCCCAGCGTGGAAATCTTATCATCCTTCAAAATTCCTTTCTTTCAGCTTTCCAACAGTTTACTGGCAAGGTGGTGGCCAAGACCAGGGTAGTAGACACGGCTCTTAGCTATCTGTGCGCCAGGACCAGATTGCACGGCCAGAGTGGTTAAAAAAACTAAGGAAGGGTCCGAGGGTTACCCAGCAGAATGGTCCAAAACTCAGGGCAGACGGGTCTCTTATAAACTATGACTGTCCCCCAAAGTCACTAGCATTGATTGTACAGAGCAAAATAAATTCTGACCATTTATTTGGATTCTGCCTTCAACTTATTTACATATGGCAATGTCAGAGAAACGGAGGGGAAATATTTTTATAACACAGCCATGATGTGCTGATTACAAAAGAGATTATGTGCACAGGATAGATAGACGCTTTCCTTAGCCGGAACAGCCTGTGTTGTCTCTCCCCAGACCCACCGAAGTGCTGAAGGCAGAGCCACTTGCAACGTGTCCGCTCTCGTTCCATTTCTAGAAGTGATCTGATGCAATCCCACGTCTGTGAGCTGGGCCAGGGCCAGGTTCTTACTCTACAGTTTTACAGCATACCAGCGTGGCTACTCCTGCATCGCTGGGTGATCCTGGAAATCTGGCCGCCAAGACGCTACTCGCTACTCGGTGGGAAGCATCAAGCTGTCCCAGATTGCAGTGTTGAGCTTGCCTGGGTCCCAGTCTCATCTGGTAGACCTTGCAAGGCAGTCTCGCCCACACTTATCCGCCGTTCCGACCCTAAACTGCTCACGTCGGGGCAATGAAATGCAAAAAGGAAAAAAACCAGACTGGCTCGTGTCCCTTTATTCATTGTCAGCCCCCAGCTTGCCATCCCAGCCAGACTTGACGACCGCATCTGCAGCTGATTCCCCGCAGCAGACAAAGGCTCACTTGACAATTCCCATCCCGGATACTGCCACAGGTTTCTCAGGAGTCTCCCAGTCTGAAAAAAAGCTGTTGTCCCTTCTAGCAAGGTCTGAGCATCACTGCCCACCCAGGCCTCGCCGTCCCGGCCCTGCAACCCCCGAGGTCTGGAAAGCAAGCCAGGATGTGTATGCTCTCCTTGACAGGACTCACCCGGCCGGTGGAGAAGTGCCGTAGCGCCTGGCTACCCCGCCACAGCATGATGCAAAGGAGCGAGCGATTGCCAGGCAGGCGGCGGGAGTGGGTAGGTACCAGGGCTGCCGAGGGTTGAGAGCTCAGCTCTGTTTCAGCTCAGTCCAGCTCTGCTCACGGCCCCGCCCCCTCGAATGGCAGGTCCCACCCCTCACCGCTGGCAGAGCTCCTGCCCCTATGCACACGTGACCTAGTGCAGGACTAGGGAACCAACAGATGCCTAACCCCAGGGCTTGCTCTTGGAAGCTACCTGGACTCCGCCTCTGCTCCATGGATAGCCGAAGTATTCATTCGCTAGAGGTGGGACCTTCCACAAGTTACTCAGACCCGCGGAGTCAGGCAGAGAGATGTACCTTATAATTTAATTGGACACTCCTCTAAATTGCTTTTTCGTTGGGTGTTTTGCAACAGAAATGAATTAGAACACTTCCCAAGTTACTGGTCTAACAGTCTCCAGAAAGCGACAGGCACACTCGTAGAGCCTCCAGCTTGAATTGGGAAGATAAGGTGTTGGGCACCCTTGCTTTAGGCATAGCATGATACCGCCATCATCTGAGGGTGGCAGGGTCGGTAAGATACTGTCCACTGGCTTTGTCGCATACTTCCAGTCCCCAGCAGATAACTCATACCTGCATTTGTCCCTTGCCTCTATGAAGAAACTCGCACACATGCTGTAATGAAACTCTTGTCCCAAAAGGGTTTCTTAGCCTGGAGTTCGGGACTGCGTGGAGCTTCGTTCACTCTTGTTTCTTGATATTCTTCTGCCCGTGTGATTATTGCTTCCCAACTGTTTACTGTGAGTTCATTAATTGAACAGATTCACAGCGTTCTCTGTCACATCCATACAGATGAGTTACTTTTTGTTGGATTCCACTATCCATAATCCCCTTAAACAACTCACTCGATTTTTTTTATATACTCATGCGGGGCATCAGATGGCACTGGATACCTAAAGAAGCTGTTAAAGCCAGATCTGAAAGATCTTCAGTTTTTTTGTTTGTTTGTTTGTTTGTTTTGTTACCCCACCTAACTTCATGAACCATATATTCTTTAACCCAAAGATGTAACATTTGGTGAAATGTGTCTATTCTTACTGAAGTCTCTGAGAGCACTGGGGTGACTCAGGCATTTCTTTGTAATGATATGAAACAAATGTTACTGACTGCTTGCTTAAGTCCACTTCACTTTTGAGCACTCAGAGTTCATGCACATTGGTTAGGGAGCATCTTTCCATGTATGTATGTATGTATGTATGTATGTATGTATGTATGTATGTATCTATTTATTTTAATATTTACTTCTGCTGGAGAAGTGGCTCAGCGGTTAAGAGCACTGACTGCTCTTCCAGAAGTCCCGAATTCAATTCCCAGCAACCATGGTAACTCACAACCATCTGTAATGGGATTCGGTGCCCTCTTCTGGTGTGTCTGAAAACAGCTACAGTGTACTCATACACATAAAATAAGTAAATACATCTTTGGGGGAAAAAAGATTTACTTCATTTTTAATTAGTACAATGTGTTGTCTGTATGTGAGTGCTTGTGGCCTCAGAGGGGAGTTACAGGAAGTTGTAAGTCACCTGAAGTGGATGGTGGGAATTGAACTCCCATCCTCTGTAAGAGCAGTATGAGATCTTAACCACTGTCCCGGTCCAAGACATTGCCCGAAACCCTACCAGCTTACAGGCATGTTCCAGCTTTACTGACATGTATATCAGCTTGAGGAAACTGTGAGGCTTGAGCTAATCCTTCTTGGAACGAAATGGTCAGATGTATGCCCAGCCCAGATTAATTTACTTAAGATTCTGCTCTCAGGAACCGGGAGTGGTGGCGCACGCCTTTAATCCCAGCACTCAGGAGGCAGAGGCAGGTGGATCTCTGAGTTCGAGGCCAGCCTGGTCTACAAAGTGAGTTCAGGATAGCCAGGGCTACACAGAGAAACCCTGTCTCGAAAAACCAAAAAAAAAAAAAAAAAAAAAAAAAAGATTCTGCTCTCAGGGAGCTGGAGAGATGGCTCAGTGGTTAGCAGAACTCACTGCTCTCTGAAGTTCCTGAGTTCAATTCCCAGCACCCACATGGCAGTTCACAAGTGTCCGGTGCCATCTTCTAGTGTGCAGAAGTACATGCAGATAAAGAACCCATATACATAAAACATGCAAATAAATCTATCTGTATCTATATGAATTTGCCTTCAGTATCTGAGGAATAAAACAGACTAAATATTTTCTAAACTGAAATATTTTTTTATTTTGACATTCTCATACTTCATAAATAAAAAAGTAAATTTTAGTTCAGGTAGTAGAACACTGTCATTAAGAAAGAATGTATAATAATTGATAGCGGACTGGAGAGATGGCTCAGTGATTAAGAGAACTGACTGCTCTTCAGAATTTGACTACTGAGTCCAAATCCCAGTGACCACATGGTGGCTTACAACCACCTGTAATGAGATCTGACACCCTCTTCTTGTGAGTCTGAAAACAGCTACAGTGAACTTAGATATAGTAATAAATAAATCTTTTTTTAAAAAAAAGATTGATAGAATGGAATTGTAAATAAGATGCATTGGAAGTTTGTAAACATTTGTGCATTTATCAAAATAATAATGTACAGAGCACTGTAATATAGAAGAAATGTAAATATGAACAAAACACAGCCTGTCTCCTCAACTTCTTTTATAATCTAAAACAACTGACAACTTGGGAGGAAGGAAATTATGGAGTTGAAGTGAGTTTGCAGTCACATGGCCTCAGAGTCCTGACTTGAAACACAATAAGTGATCGACGAATGAAAAGACGAGGGGATCTGAGGCACCTGCAGCTGTGATGTGACCTTGGATTGATTGATGCTCACAGTTACGATGTGGCAGAGGCCAGGGATGACTGAATAACCAACGCCAGCCATCTGTAGTAGCTCAGGTTGGTTGTATGTCTCAGCATCATGGAACAGGGGGTAGAAGGGTTGTAGAATCCAGAAGTAGTGGATGTTGCCTCGAACCAGTACCTGCTGGATGGGACAGCACACATGAGCTCAAACACCTGTGCCCCAATTCACAAGATCTGTAGAAGATCAAGCCAGCCGACACCCTAGCATGGTCATGGGAGGGGCTCTTGGAGTCCTGTTCCTGGCTCAGAAGCTACTGGCAATTGACAGCTGCCAAGGGGGGGGGGAGTGTAAATCTTCCTCAGGCATAGGCCTCCTGAAAGGCTACCCCAGTAGGTGGTCCTACAGCTGAGTGCATACACGCCCACTAAGATGACTTAATAAGCTTTTGAGAGATAGGGAGAGGAGAGAGAGAGAGAGAGAGAGAGAGAGAGAGAGAGAGAGAGAGAGAGAGAAGCGCTTGAGCACATGAAGTTGGTAGGGAAAAGTGGTGCCTGGCATGGGGAGGGAGTAGAGATGGATTTGATCAAAGTACATGATAGCCATGTATAAAATCCTCAACAATGAAAACTAAAACAGACCAAGAATGTATTTTTCCTAATTCACAGAAAAAAAAAAATACTGAAACGGCCGTAGTCTCACATTTTCTTGCCACTATTTATTCTCTTATTAATCACAGTACCACTTACAATGTCACCTTTATCACACAATTACCTTATTTCAAAGTTGTATTCGAGAAGAGGTTTACTTTAGGCGACTTTTAAAGTTTACATGGGACCTTTCAAAAATCCCAGTTTGCCTTTGAAACAGAGGCAGCATCATGAGTTGAGCGCATCAGCTGAGGAAGTAAAAGATACTTTTAGATAACAGAAAGAAGTAAAAGATACTTTTAGATAACAGAACGAAGTGTGTGGCTACCTTTGTCCTCTGGTCTCAGATACAAGATTCCAGCATACCCTAGGGTCTCAAGCTACGCGAGTTTCAGGCTGTCCCACGCTGCTAACAGCGGGGATTTCCCAACCAAAAGACAGAGGTCAGTGGGCAGAATTTCTCAGCTCCTTTCCGTTCGTCTCTCCTAAGATGTCGAGCTCCTGGGTCCTCTTCCTCTGACTCTCTTCTCCTCCACTTTTGCATTTGTTGTTTTACTCACTTGGCACACTTTATTTGGTGTGTGTGCGTGTATACGTGTGTGGGGGTATGTCTGTCCACGCATACACCACGAGGCCAGAGAAGGATGCCAGGTGTCCTGGTCTCCATCTTATTCTCCTGAAACAGGTTCTCTCACTGAACCTGGAGCTAGACTGGCTGCTGCCTTTACCTGCTGGGCCATCTTACCCTGGGATTGCGGCTAGCCCTGGGATTGCTGGTGCAAAGATTCATTTCTTTTCTTTTCTTTTCTTTTCTTTTCTTTTCTTTTCTTTTCTTTTCTTTTCTTTTCTTTTTTTTCTTTTTTCTTTTTGGTGGGTGCTGGGGATTGGAACTTGGGTTCTCAGACCTGCTCAGTAAACTCTCTTAGTCAGTGAGCCATCTTCCCAGCCCAGACAAGTCTGGGCAGCTGGTGAGATAATGTACACCTGTGATCCCAGCACTCCAGAGGCAGAGGCAGGAGCATGGCCGGAAGTGCAGGGACAGCCAGCTTCAGCTTCGTGCCAAGGCAGGTGGCCGTCAGAGGGCAAGAGTCAGAGCTCTCCTTGCAGCATGAGAGTCTGAGGCATCGAAGTGTCAGGCTCTGCGGACATTTTACTCACTGAGCCATCTCGATGGGCCAGATACAGACTTTCTGAAGTACAGAAAATATTTACTTCTACAATAACTTTAGGGATTTTAGAATAAAGTTCTATGTGTCATACTGTTTGACTGATTAACTTATGACCACTTTCCCTATGTGCCTATTTTTAAATAAATTATGCTGAATATTCCATTTTATTGTACATGAAAATTATATAACTCTTATGAATCTCATTGCTATTAACTGCTTTCTACCTTGTACTTGCACATATATATTATATATATATTATATATATAATAACATATATAATATATATATATATAATATATATATGCGCAGTTATTACTGCTTAAAATTGCTCAATAGATAATGTTATAGGAGGTTGAAGAAATGGCTCAAGCAGTTAAGAGTTTGTCTTAGGGTTTCATTGCTGTGAAGAGACACCATGACCAAGGCAACTCTTATAAAGGGTAACACTTAGTTGGGACTAACTTACAAGGTGGGGGGTATGAGATTGAAGCTCAATACAGTAGGATAACTCAATGCTAATAGAACATGGAGTTTTCTCTCTGTAAATAATAAGGCTGTGTGTGTACTTGCTTTTCAAAAGATTATATTTTTTAAATTCATGTCTGGGTATTCAGGTGCTTGCCAGAAGAGGGCGTTTCATCCTCTGAACCAGAGTTAGGGCTTTTGTGAGCTGATGGACATGGGTGCCGGAATTGAGCATGTTTCCTCTGATAGAGCAGCAAGCATCCTTAACCTCAGGGTCATCTCTCAAGCCCCTATGCAGTACTCCTATGATATGCTCTCACCAAGCTCACGAAGAGACTCACGAAGGTTAGCAAAGGAGCTGAGGCAGTAGGTACTTTTTTCTTTCTTTCTTTCTTTCTTTCTTTCTTTCTTTCTTTCTTTCTTTCTTTCTTTTTTTAGATTTATTTATTTATTATATGTAAGTACACTGTAGCTGTCTTCAGACACTCCAGAAGAGGGAGTCAGGTCTTATTACGGATGGTTGTGAGCCACCATGTGGTTGCTGGGATTTGAACTCCGGACCTCTGGAAGAGCAGTCGGGTGCTCTTACCCACTGAGCCATCTCACCAGCCCAGGCAGTAGGTACTTTAAAAGAGGCAGGGCCAAGTGGGGAATGCTGAGATCTTGCAGTGAGATGGGATTCCTGCGGTTGGATTTTTTGGAGACAGCAGGATATTAAAAAGCAAGGTCACTTTGTGTGCTTGCTCCCCTCACCCCCCAACCCCCCCCCCCCCCCCGTATAAGAAAGGTTCTCTTTCTGCTTGTCTGCCATGTTGGGACATAGCTAGAGAGTCCTCATAGGATGTCAGAGCCTTGCTGCTTGGATCTCCCAGATACTAGAACTGTGAACCCAAATAAACCTCAGAGCTAAGTATTCTGTTTACAGTAGTACAAAATAAACTTAGGAACACTGTAAGATCCAAAGCTAGTCCATTTTACCTGTTATTGATCTCATTGCATATATACATTTAAATAAAGGTCTCTTGGGACAAAAAAAAAAAAAAAAAAATTGTCATCAGTGACCCAAACTGCTCCTAACCCCGTTTTTCCTCTTCATTTTTACAAGCAGAGTGCATAGACCAGACATTTCTGTTGGATTTTGTTTTCTTTGATGCAAAGGCTCTCTTGTAGCCATCAGTGATTGAAGACGGCACAGTAGAGCATATCTACTGGCAGATTGCAGCAGTGGGGAGCGTGACAGGCTTCAGCTGCTATGTGAGCTCCTCTGCAGGCACAGGAGTCTATGCCTCTCATGAACACTAAGACAGGGCATTCCTGGGACATGCCTGTAGAGCTAAATATATTTCTTAAAAGATATTGCAAAGAAACCTGATACCTTCTTAGTATTTTAAAACTAAAAGCAAGACAGTGTGTACTCTTTAAATAAAGATTTTTTTTTTGATCATTCCCAGCAGCCTTCCAGGAAGAGATGTTTCTGAGCATGTTTTAAGTCAATCTTTACAACAAGGGTTTCACTGAAGCTGGGGGGGGTTGAGCGGGGTAGACAGAGGGGAGAGGCAGCAGCCAGAGGCCATAGGTCATGCTGAATAGGTAATGGAAAGTCCTGAATTGGTTTGTTTTCATTCACTGTTACAGTTATAAAATAATGAAATGGATAAAGGCAGAAAACCAAGCCGTCAAAAGTCATACAACCCAAGTGTAACAACTCAATATTGCCAATCCACATTAAAACCAAAATGAGAGATTTTGCAAAGAATACTGTTCCGGGGACCAGACAAGCAGGAAACAGTCACAGTAAACCCCAGGCATGTTTTATGAGCTTGAGACAAGAGGAAGGCTTTAAACATGAGAGTATGGAAGGTTACATAAGTTTTATGAAACCGCTTTTCTTGGCCACAGTGATTGTAACAAGAGCTCCATCAGTTCATGACTGGAGAGTCCCTCATTAGGTTCTTTAGAAATTCTTTCCCGAGAAGTTTGCATCGCTCTTTGTGCAAACCTTGGAACCTGGCAGAATATTTTGTGATGATTATTAATAGGCAATCATGGGTATAGAACCTTTCCTTTATGGCCTCCTGACTTTTGATTTTTTTATAGGGTTGACATAAGACCCTATTTTATTGTAACATTTTACTTATCTCTGTACAACTCAGGGTGTGAATGTGGGGGTCAGAAGGCAACCTTCAGGAGTCAGTCCTGGGGATTGAACTCAGGCCATTAGGCTTGGTGGCAAGCATCTTTACCTGGTAGGCCATCCTACCCTCATGAGACTCCATTTTGATCCTGACAACTTTTGCATTTTATTTACAACCTGAGAGTCATTTAAAAATAAGATTGACCTTTGACTGACTTAGAACAAGAAGATGAGAAACAGAAGACATTGCCATGGTACCCAGCCTTGCATAAGTGGGTCGTATCGTATCGCTCTTTACTAAGCCATGGATCTCATACAGGGTGGGAAGCAGGTTTTGGAGTGAAGTACCCAGAATTCAGTTGTGGATTCAATGATGTTTACTAGATGCCCATGTAAAGTTCCTGTGGAAATATCCAGTTGATGTAGCATGAAATTACAGAGTTACAGTTAAAGGCCATATCAAACTTTGGTGATAAAGGTTTTCTTATACTCTTGGCTTTCCCCCAAATATCTTTCTGCCCAAGTCTTTTCTTTTTACAAATCACCGTGCTCTGAATTGTCCACTTTTCAACTTTTCCCCAGATTTTGTTTTATTTTTATTTCTGATTTTGTTAAGAAAAAAAAAGAGTTTTCTAATTTCTTTACAGTGCCAGACATGGTGACACATGCCTGTAAACCCAGTACTTAGTAACTGGAGGCAGGAAGATCGGGAATTCAAGGCCAGCCTAAGCTACACAGTGAGTTCAAAGTTAGTCTGGGCCACAACAATAAAAACCTTCTTGTTATAGATTATGGAATGAGTTTAAGATACATGCTAGCTCCTAATAAAGCATTACTTCTTTTATTTAGAATTCTAAATGTAAGCATCTAAGTCATAAAATATTACAAAAGGAATTTTGAAATAATCTTAAAAAAAAAAATCCTGCTGTAATAATTAACTGCTAACTCGAAAGCCGTCATAGCTGTTCCCTCTGCTACAGAAAGCCACTTTTGTGATAACAGTCATTGGGTTCTGTATAGTTGTCACCTCCGCTCCCAGGCTAAGAGATGTCTAGAGAGTTTCTTCTTCTTAGCTCACGTGGAGCACGTGACCTACGCTAAGCCAATGGGTCCACTCCTCCCGATATTTGGGTTTCTGAGATTTCTGGAAAGTGTGCTCAAGTAAAGAAAGGCTAATCACTGCTGGCAAGACTTGATTCTGGGACTTTTGTTCGAGTTATCAGTTCAGCGTGCTCTGTTTCTCTCGTGGGCTAGATTTAGTCTTGTGATAATGTGGGCCTGAAGCTGCCAACAGCTACCATATGGAACCTAAAGAAGGCTGCCAGAACAGTGCTTGCTACAGAAACTGAAAATTCCAATAGGCCACCCTGAAGCCAGAGACACACTAAGTCCATGTGTTTGTAACAAACATTTTTGTTAGAAAAAAAAAGCATTTTCTAATTTCTTTACAATGCCAGGCATCATTGACACATGCCTGTAATTCCAGCACTTAGTAAAGCACTTTACAAAGTAAAGATGTTCATTTGTGGCTCAGATCTATAGAGGTTTCCCTCCATAGCCTTGTCACGGGCCCAGGAGCAGCAGGGATGCTCGCTCAGCTATGATGATGAGATCTTGTCTCAAAATAAAACCAAGTCCAAACCTTAACATCTCAGAACATGCTCTTCAGGAGAACATTCTATATTGATTTGTGGTACTTTATAATGCAAATAACTTAAAAATTCTGCTTGAAAAAGACTCAGTTAATAGACACAAGAAAAATTTAAGAGCCACTTTGTATTAATAAGCACCTACCCTTTTCCAAGTAATCCAGTCTTGTTTAATGAGATTTCAATTCTTCCTATGCATTCGCAAACACATGAGCATATACACATGTTTATGTCGATTGTAGATGTTACAGCAAATATGCATTGTCCTAAAATCGCCTACTCTCCTTTTTTTTTTTTTTCTTTTTTTTTTTAAATGCCATTTGAGACCTATTTCATTTTGTAGCTTTCTAGGAGTTCAGAGTACGGATGTCTTAAATTTTATATTATGATTTTTTGATGATATTTAGACTGCTTCGTAGCAGTACTTATTAAAAACTGCCCGGATATAAAGCGTTTTGTGTAAACGTTAGGATAAGTGTAGAACTGAGGATAGCACAGTTCCCACCCCACCTTCTCAAAAGCAAGGAAAGAAAGAACACTGATCTATGTAAAGCAAACTCAGTAGTGAGACTGCTTGGTGGCGTTCTTAAAGTCATTACTTTTTTACACACACTGGTCTTTCCTCAACAAATAATCCGCACAGGAAGTGCAGGGGGAATCAAGGAATCCCGAGGGTAAAGTCAGAATGGGAGCTGGTGAGACAGGCATCTTGGTCCAAGGGCTCAGGCAGTGTCCAGGTGAAGGACCCGGTCTGTGCGTTGGGCCCCACCCGGTTATTCCCGTTCTTTCCAGGTTAGACTGAGGGAGTAACCCCCTAGGATATAAAAAAAAAAGAGATTCGAGGAACGGAATGTGCCCTGAGAACAGTCGCGAACGGCGGCGAGGCCGGGAAAGGACGCAGGATGCCAACAGCAGCCGCCACTATGGCGGCCGCGCCGGGCGCAGGCGGTCGACTCGCTTTCCCAGCGGCTCCCGCGGTCCGCAGGGCCGAGAGTCCACTGGCTCTGGCGCGCGGGGGCGGGGCCGAAGCCGGAAGTCACGTGCCGTGACAGCGGCTGGGGTGAGGCCCGCGTCGCGGCGGAGGCTGCTCGGGGCTGTGTCTGTGGGAGGTGCCGCGGCGATGGCCGTGGACACTCTGTCGCCCGACTGGGACTTCGACCGCGTGGACGACGGCTCTCAGAGTAAGCCCCGGTGTCGGGCGAGGCGGGCCGGGTGGCGCTGCGGACGGAGAGCGACGCGGTGCGGTGCGGCGCGGCGCGGCGCTGCGCAGCCGCCCTCTCGGGACCCTCCCGCTGGGTGGGACTGGGGCGCACTGCGTGACCGTGGGGTCGCGTCTGGCCGCGCACTCGCACCCGGCGTCCCTCCCGGTATCGGTGATGGGCCAGCGGCGCCGCTCCGTGGGGAGCCCCGCGCGAGGCCAGCCTCCCGGGTTGCCCATCTCGTCCCAGGGTTTGCGCCAGATGCTCAGCCTTCAGTTCTAGAAGAGTCTGGGTTCCCGTTTCGGTTTCCTGTTTTTCTTTGCTTCTCAAGCCAACTTTTGAAGTTTGGATTCACGTTTTTAGAACCACAGAAGACAGCGAAAACCAGCTCTTTCTGGCCTTAAAAAAAAAAAAAAAAATCAATCAGCACAGGAATATCTTATCCCTTCTCGGCCCTTTATTGATTTTTATATAGCTAAAAAGAATTTTAAATCTATTTTAACTTTTTAAAAAATCAGATCTGCTTCGCAGTTGCCTCATGAAGTCAAGTCCACGTTTATGTTTAAAATCACTTCTAACCCCTAAAGCCTCATAGTTTGTTTCAGCATAATGTTCAAGCCAAACTAATTAGAGAGACCCTGGAGGTTGATTTGTTTGTTTGTTTCTTTTTTTCTGTGTGATAGAAGATAAATTGGGACGAGTTGCTTGAGATTTTTTTTTTTTTAAGGCATACCTTTCCCAAAAGTAGGAATGCCTTTAAAAATAAAATACAGCGGAATTATGAATTATTTTACAGAGATACATAACATGTACAGATTTCTATGTAATCATGTTTTATTTGCCTCTCCATCTAGTTGAGCTATGTTCAAGGTTCTGGGCAGATCTTAAGGTATGGGTCTTACTCAGCATAAAGAAAAATCTAGATGAAAGGATAGTAACCACCCCTTCTCCCCCCCTTTTGTATTTTTGGTTTTAAAGTGAACTGCATCTAGTCAGCTGTTCACCCCATACCCCCTTTGTGCACTGAGGTCCCTACTTTAGTATCTAACTAAAGTTGGAATGAAGGTATATGAATGGTCAGTTATTTAGACATAATCAGTTTTTTAGATGCTCAGGACTGGGGAAAGGAGTGGAAACAGGACGTGGGTGAGGACACAATATAAAATCATATAAAAATCAATATAAAAATCATGTATGTATGAAAATGCCATGGTGAAACTCATAATGTTGTATACTAACTTTAAAAAGTAGTAAGAAAACTACAAGGAATGCAGTTTGTTGGGAAGGGAGTGTGGTATGCACAGAGGGCCATTGGTTCTTAGTCTCTTCTTGTACCTTAACTTTTATGAGTTCATAGCTATTTGTTATCTTACTGGCAAGGAATTTAGTGTTTCTATTGCTTTTCTGCTGTCGTTTACCTAGGTCTAACCAGGTGATATCTTAGCTTGTTTTTCTAGTACAGTCTTTTAAGAGCTCATTTGCTGGTCAGAGGATGCTTTGGTCATTTCCCATGTAGTAGAGTAAGACATTAAGATGGGGTTAGCAGAAGGTAAAGGATCTCTCTGTGCCTGGCTTTCATTAATTTTGGGGCTATAAATCATATCTAGACTAATTGTTTTCCAAAATTATCTAAGTGAGTGCTATAATGAGACAGGTGTCTTAGTGAACTGAATTGATGCCCCTGATTCGGTCTGAGTTCAAAATAAAGGACAGATGTCTAGTCTATATTTCATACAGTGTGAGTCAGAACATAGTTTATTTCATGACAACTCCACACTTCAAATTTAAAGGAAAAAGCATTTTTTTTTTTTTTAGAAGACTGAGTAAAGTTATACATATCAGTAAAAGAAATGAGTTGGAATTGAATTTTTGGAATAAGTTACAATTCTTAGGTATAAGATGAAATATTTTTTAATTTTATTGAATAAGCATATGAAAAATCCAGCTATTTCCAGTGGTTCTAAACTTAAAGTTATCTATTAATATATAAATTCTGTAAATCTCAGCTGTCTTTTTTTTTTTTAATATTGTTTTATTTTACATTTGTGTACAGAGTCTACAGAGGCCTGAAGATGTTGGATCCCCTGGATCTAGAGTTAACTGCCACCTGGGTGCTGGGAACCGAACCCCTGTCCTCTGGAAGAGCAGCCAGAGCTCTTAGTGGGCAAGCCCTCTCCCCACCTCCCGTTAGCCAGCCAGTCTGTTTTATCCGTTTTTTATATCTTGATTATAATAGCTAAAGAATTGAACAAGTAAAGCATTTGGTAAGCAGGGCATTACTGAAATGATAATATGATGTAGTAGGTTGAAAACCTCCATGAAGAAAGATTTGGATGTATTCGTAACATTTTACTGTGTATAGAATTAGCCAACCTTTTAAAGTTTGCTCTGTAACAACACAGTTTGTACCTGCTCCCATAGTTGATAGTCTTTGCAGCATAGCTGTGTGAGTCTCACAATGATAGTGTAGTGTCTGGACCCAGAGTTGTCGGAGGCATGGTTAGAAGCCCCAGATGCTAAGGTAAGGGGCTGCAGCTTGCAAGTACTTGCACATATTTGCAGAAGATTCAAAGCTGAATGACTTTTTAACTTTGGAACTTCATTTCCAAGAAGTGAGGCATTCCATAGTAATAATTAACTGTTTTATTGCAGTTTTTGAGATTACTTGAAACTAGTATTCTGCCATTCATTACTTGCAATTGTAGCATTCTGTTTTAAAATTTAGAAATTCATGCTGAAGTCCAGCTGAAGAACTACGGCAGATTCCTTGAGGAGTATACATCTCAGTTGAGAAGAATTGAGGATGCCCTAGATGATTTGATTGGTGATGCTTGGGATTTCAATCTTGATCCTATTGCATTAAAGGTCTGAATTTATTTCATTAAAAAAAAAGTGTGTGTGTGTGTGTGTGTATTTATTGTGTTAAAAGTAGACAATATGTTTTCATTTAAAATCTAAGAGTGAATGAAATTGGTCACTCCCACCACCTTGTTAAGCTATACAGTTTTTAAAGTTTGTTTTCTGAAAGATTGATAAAAACTCAAAATATAGTAACACAAACTCCAGTCATTTGACCAATCCATTGTTTTTTTATCTTCGAGAAAATGCACAGGGCTAGTTGGAGCACACTGGCATTGTTTCTCTGTATTGTGGTTGTTTTACACATTGTCAAATATACAGATTTTAAAGGATGTCTCATTGAATTTTGCTGAATTACAGAGCTTATCTACCTCATATTCAAATGAAGATATAAAACATTTCTTTCATTCACCAAAAGTACCCTTTGACTTGAATGAACTTGGCAGTCTTAATGTGGGAATGCTTTTTTTTTCTCAAGATAGGATTATTTTGTGTAGCCCTGGCTGTCCTGGAACTCACTCTGTAGACCAGGCTGGCCTCAAACTCTAAGAGCCACCTGCGTCTGCCTCCCGAGTGCTGGGATTAAAGGTGTGACCACCACTGCCTGGAGTGGGAGTGCCTTTTTCATGTCTTTGGCATGGTGTGTGTGTGTGGAGAGAGGGTACAACCTGTTGGAGTTGCTTCTTTTCTTCTGCATGGGTTCTGGGCATTGAACTCAGATCATCTGGCTTGGTGGCAAGTGCCTTTTTCCATTGAACCATTTTGCTGGCCCCTTTCTTATCTTCCAGACTATTTCCTGATGTGACTGCACTATTTTATATCCCTAACAGTAATATATAGGAGTTTGAGTTTCTCTACATTATTACCTACATTTAAGATCATAACCATCCTTGTGAATATGACATGAAACCTCTTGGTTTTGTGAAAGATTTGAATTGTCTCAGCTTTTCTCTTCTATCGATAGAAGCTTTCAAAGCTCTCAAAACTCTCTCTAGCCTCATATACAGCCATTTCCCTCCCCACTTATTCTAGGATCTGTCTTTAGTCCCTTTACTGAGCAATTATTTTGTGTTCCTGTTCTGCAAGAGTCACAGACTCAGATAAGATCTCTATAGAAATTACAAAGTAAATGAGAGAAGTTATTTTTAATTTATATATATATACTTTATTGTTAATATATAACTAAAAGAAAGGTCTGTTTTTCATGTAATAGAAAATTAATTTTAGGTGATAATCAGGAAAGCTTTATGAGCAAGATAGAAATGAACTGATTTAGATGATAAAATGCCAACACTGTATTTTGTTTCTGAGCATTCAGTTTATACTTTTCTCCAGCGTTCTGCTTTGTGATAACTCTAGCTTGGCTCTTCCAGTTACAGTAGTTTATTAAATGTATGTTTACATATCAACTTCCAAACTGATCGAGCTCACTGTTTTAGTATGTTTTTAGTGTTTTCACACTGTTGTCCTAGAGCATGGCTAGAACCGTCATTGTGTGGTGAGTATTGTGTTGTGTTGAAGCTGTTTCTTCTTGAGTGTATTGTACTCTCCTTACTTTTTTGAGATTATCTTAAATATAATAGTTGAGGTGATGGTTATGCTGAATATAGTCTCACACAAGTTAAATGTAATTAATTTAATCCCATGTATTTAGAATTTCAGTTAAGAACTGCTCTTTCTCTTTGTTTCTGTAGCTTCTGCCATATGAGCAGTCTTCCCTTTTGGAACTCATAAAGACTGAAAACAAGGTATGTGACCCTGAACCTAAAGTGCACTTAGAAGCTGCTCTTACTGGTTATAATGTACTCTTTCTGTTTTCACTTTCAAAACCAGGTCCTGAACAAAGTCATCACTGTTTATGCGGCACTTTGTTGTGAGATCAAGAAATTAAAATATGAGGTAATTGTTTACATTCTTTAATATCACCTAAAAGTGTAGGTGTAGTGTGCAATAAATCCTGATCACTGAATGATCCACTTAAAATGCTAGTAATGCTAGCAGTCGTAATAGTAAGGGCTCTGTACTATGACCCCAGCATTCACTACGTGCATTGGTAACGCTGAGATGACAAGGCAGGTGAGGTCTGCACACTTCCAGAGTGGGCAGTGATCTGCTGCGTGGAACTTTCCATATGGGTTTGGAACCATTGAACTTCGGTGGATATTAGTATACTTCATTTCTTTCCCTTTTATATTCTATATCTGCTGACTGATGTGGGAAGATGTGGGTGATGAGGATGGTCATATGACCAAGTGAAGGCTGAAGTGGGACATGAGCTTTCAACCTCAGCTCTTGTCCCTGTTATTGTAAAGAGAAGCTGAATTTGTATGAAAGCTGCTGTTTCTGAATTTTGAAGAAATTTATCTGTAAATGATGTAGTGTCGTGTTTTTAGAGCATTAAGAGCATAAGAATTTGAAAGCAACCTTTTAAATTATTTTAATTTCCTTAAACAGGCTGAAACTAAGTTTTACAATGGTCTTCTGTTTTATGGTGAAGGAGGTAAGTCAAAATTTTAGAATTGCATTTGTTCCCTTTTAAGAAACTTTAGTGAACAGAAAGCTAAGAGACTATTCTAGAACTCACATGACTATAGAGTGTATAGAGAAACAGCCAACACATTTAAATAGTTTATTTATTTATGCTTGTGTGCGTGTGTGTGTTCACAGAGCCACCCTGTGGGTGCTGTGAACCTAATTGGTCCTTTGGAAGAGCAGCCATTGTTTCTTTGTTGTTTACTGGTTTGGTAAAACAAGTGAGGAGTGGAATAGCAAGGCAGCAGCACATTCTCTAGGGTGATGGATGGTCAGTGAGGAAGTCCTGTGTGGACCAGAGCTTTGGGTCCACGTCACAGTGAGGCATGGCTGTTTGAGGTGTAAATAGTTCATGGCATGTCATCTTTCTCATTAGTGTAAACGTCCAGTATTCTCAGTACTGTGTGAGAGTGAAAGAGTATTATCCTTTGTCTTTGTGCTGAATTTAAATAAAAAGCCTGAAGTAAAATTGATGCTGCTTTTTAAAGCTACAGATTCCAGCATGGTGGAAGGTGACTGCCAAATTCAAATGGGGAGATTCGTTTCCTTCTTACAGGTAACTCCTTTTTGTTTGTTTGTTACCTCTTTACTTATTTGAGACAGGGTCTTATGAGGTAGCCTTGGCTGTCTTTGTAGACTAGGCTGGCCTCAAACTTGTAAGAGATTCACCTGCCTCAGTTTCTTCACATCCTGGGATTAAAGGTGTGTACCACTATTCATGGCTGAGCTTTTTAAAATTTTTCATCAAAATTACACATAATTTAAAGGTTCTAGAACCCTCAATTTCTGAGTACTTGTGTATTCTGAGAGTGAACCATTTACTTAACATGAGGTTATAGTGTAGGAGACCATAACTCCTAAACGATTTATGAGGGATTTTAGGGCAATACGGTATCAAGAGACCTGAACAATTAAAAAATTGTTTTAATATATTATCTTTTATATGTAATTTGTATAATTTCATTTATGGACAATTTATGATCTTTTTTAAACTTAAAGATGTTTTTTGTGTGTGGAGAAATGGCTCAGTTATTAAGAACATTTACTGCTCTCCCAGAGCTCACAACTGTCCATAACTCTATTTCCAAGAGATCCATCCAGTACTCTCTTCTGGTTTGGGCACTAACTAGGCACTCTTTTGATGTACAGGCATACATGCAAACAAGACCCATACACATAAAAGTAAAATAAAATTTTTAAAAATTTTGTTTTTGTGTGGTAGAGGTGGCTCATTGGTTACAAGCATGTACTGTTTTTGCAGAGGACCCTAGTTCAGTTACTTGCATCCTTATTGGGGGCTCATAACTACGTGGAACTTCATCTCTAGGGATCCGATGTCTGTGGTCTCCATGGGCAGCTGCACACATATGTGCAAGCATATATACAGGCACACGCATACACACATGCTTGAAAAAGAAACTAGACTTTTTTTTTTTTTTTTTT
>NC_034598.1:91454410-91471433 GCF_900095145.1 Mus pahari | reverse complement strand
GAACTCACTTGGTAGACCAGGCTGGCCTCGAACTCAGAAATCCGCCTGCCTCTGCCTCCCGAGTGCTGGGATTAAAGGCCTGCGCCACCAGGCCCGGCTGAAACTAGACTTTTTTGAATTATTTTTGTTATTATTATAAACTATGCATGTACACACAAACACATACACATATACACACATGATTGATTACACAGGAATTGGAAAGCTGGACGAACAAAATAGTGAAGACTTCCGGAAGAAGCAGGTCACATTTCCTCATCATGGGACAAAAGAAAAATGGTTATGTTTGTGAGATCAAGTTTGGCAGCTTAGGGAGATAATCTTCATGTAACTAGCGCTCACACTTCTGAGGACATGGCCCTGGTTGGCTGCAGCTACCTCTGAAAAGCAGTTTGAGGTTAGGTTGAGAGTGCTGAAAGAAGCGGTCCAGCTCTCTGATGTGAGCTGCCACTGAGGGGGTGAACTAGTAGATTATCTGATGGAAACAGGGAGGGACTGGGAAGGACAGCCTTTGCTGCTTTCCTGTACGTTGTCAGAACCTGACGGCAAGTCTGCTACATAGGGGAAGGCTGCTGCAGAAATTCGGTTTGAAGAGTCACTGAATGTGAGTTTTTATTAAATATGTGTTTCTGTTGGTGATATTGTATTTGGTATGTATAATAAATTGAGCTTTTGGCCATTGTACTGTAATCTTCTAGGGGCTAGTGATTCAAGATCCTAGAGTCTAGCAAACATGATCTGTTCCTTGGTGTAGGGGTGGAGTCTGCTTCCTCTGGCTTGCCTTTCTGTTTTGTTCATTTAACCTTCAGCTTCTCTGTACCAAATTACTTATGTGAAATACCCCCTTTTAAAGAAAAGTAAATGGTATTGATATATATTTGCATATATAACTCATAATGGAATACATTTAGATAGTAAGAAGGTTACTGCAGTAAAAAAAGTTAGCATGTCCAACATGTTACATAGACCCTTATTTTACTTGTATTGGCAAAAGCTTTGATGATGCTACACTAGTGTGGAATGCTACAAGACCTAAAATTGTTTGAACACTAATAAAACATCACCAATGGAAATTCTGAACCCCAAGGTAATTACTTATAGACTATATGTTTTGTGTTTAGATTTCTTTCTATTTCCTGGCTAAGATATCTTATCACCTATGTGCAGATACTCTTGAATGGAGAAAACTCTGCAGTCTGCAGTACTTGTGGTCTGGAGCATTTAGACCAGGGTGTTTAGCTTATACAGGCTAGTGCCTTGCTGTCTTCTCTGAGGGTAACATGGCTACTGTATCTGTGTTTCAGCTCACTTTCTCAGTGTATCTTTGTCCACTCTTTCAGGCTTTCGGTTGTTGTTTCCTTGCATTCCTTTAAGACCTCAGGTAGTCATGTTCTGTACAGCAGTGTGGTGCCACAGTATGTGTGCGAGAGTGCCTTATATGTTGATTGTCCAAGAACAGTGTCTTTAGAACAGCACCTGGAGCTAGTGATGCCCCTCAGGTGTCAGAAGGAAAGGAGCAAATGGCTGTATCTGGATTCTGGCTTGTTTTTTTTTTTTTTTTTTAACCATCTGACAATCTTTTAATTGATTTTTTTTTTATTTCTGTTTCTGTCTCAAGGAATCTTTCTGTATCTGCACTGATTTCTGCTTTTTTGCCATGCTTTCTGTTTTTTTTATCTTCCTGTTACCATTTAACCTTCAGAAGTTTAATAACAAATGTAAAACAAGCTGTTTGAAATTACAGGCTGTTAGGTAGCATGTTCAAGATGCCTGTATTGTACCACTCCCAGCACTAAAGGCTGAGTTAGGATCATGAGTTCAAGACTAGTCTGGCCTATGTAGCAAAAAAAAAAAAAAAGTATGAAAAAAACCTCTTTAAAGTTCGAAGACTTTAAATTGTGTCTAGGTCTCAGGAATAGTTGTGTGAAAAGTTCACTGTCCAGACATCATCTAATGTATTCCATGAAGTAAGTGTGTGTGTGTGTTGGAAACTGCTCTTGTTGGTGGGGGAGACTAATACATAAAAAACAATGAATATTATTGTTCAGGGCTTACAGTTTAGAATAAATGCAGGTTTAATAAGGTTTTAAGTATTTTAGATGGAAATTTGTTCTATAAGGTTAAAAGTTGAGAGCTTTAAAAAACATTGTCAGAAAGTCTAGCTATGGTAGATCTGAGTTAATAATAACTGATAAATACTCTTGGGGTAAGTGATATGTACTTGTGTGTGCCAAGCTATAGTCTGTATATGAGTAGTACACTGTAGCTGTTCTCAGACACACCAGAAGAGGGCATTGGGTCCCATTACAGACATTGTGAGCCACCATGTAGTTGCTGGGAATTGAACTTAGGACCTCTGAAAGAGCAGTCAGTGCTCTTAACCTCTGAGCCATCTCTCCAGCCGTGTGTGTGTGTGTGTGTGTGTGTGTGTGTGTGTGTATATATATGTAATTAAAGATAACAAACAAACTGGGTGGTGGTGGCTAAGTATGAGGGAGGCAGAGGTAGGTGAATCTCTGAGCTTGAGGCTAACCTGATCTACAGAGCGAGTTCCAGGACAGTCATGGCTACACAGAGAAACCCTGTTTTGACAAAAACACAACAAAAGATGACAAGGGAAGTGATGTAGAGTGACTTATGGAGATTGCTTTCTGTCCTTGTTACACTTGTAGGCTGGTAGCCATTTTCATTCTTCAGATCTTCATTCACTTACAGGGAATGGGTGATTGGCCCTGCCATTTAGGAGCTGAACTGCATGAGTGACTCAGAAAATGGTGAAATCGTGAAATACAGGGGTAGCAGAGGGAGGAATGACCTGGCCTGCAGGAAGGGAGAGAAGTGCTAATTGCTTGAGGGATTCTGAGCTCTGGCTGCAGGATAAATAGAGCTTTGGTTGTGTTACAGCATCCAATCTAAATATCCCAACACTGAAAAAGCAGTCTTGTAATGTGTATTCACCATGTCATTTCAGGAACTGTCCTGCTTTGTTATGAGATGCTACGAAGTGGTGATGAATGTAATCCATCAGCTGGCTGCCCTGTATATCAGCAACAAGTAATGCACTGTAGAATTAGTCCGTTTTTTATAAAATAGTAGTAAGGACTTTTTGGAAAAATAGTTAATAGAAATAATTTATTACTTGTTTATTCAGTATACATGCTTAAGATGTTCAGACACTACTGGATGTTGTGTCCTTTTTTAATGTGTGTATTTATAGCTAAGTGAGATTCTGTTCTTACCAAATTTATGAACCTGATTTTGTCTGAATGAAAATATTGGCAAAATAAGTTTAAAAGACCTTTCACCATAGAAAAGAGCTGATGCAGAATTAATCACACATGTGTTTGTTTGTTTTTTTTCCCTGTGTACATTAGTGGTTCTCTGCTGTTTCATAAAGTTACGTGACTTTTCGTGTATAGGATATAAAGTTGAACGAAAAGTGGCTTATTATTGTGGTATAGCCCTAGAAGTTTGATGCCTTGCTTCTCAGTTAGAGTGAGAACTGAAGAACGAGTCTGATGTGTGCTTAAGGGTCTTTTCCCAAATGCCAGTTCTGATAGAGTAAAAGATTGTAGTTGATAATTGAGAAATTCCAATAGTTGATTAAGTTTTTCCTTCTACTTTGATGCCAAGGCACATTCTTTAGGTTTAAAAAGCAAGGTTACTCATTGGCCCGTTGTCAGGTCTTCAACCCATGATGGCACAGCAAGGGTAGCCCAGGCACTGCTCTGGCTTGTGCCTGCAAGTTTACAATAAATGCATGCTACAGTTGTAAGAGTGTATGTGCCTGTATTTAAACTTGGATGTTATTTTATTATAGGATAGGACCCAAAATTATAGAGACAACTGGAGTTCATTTTCAGGTAAAAGTTAATTTTTCTACTTTTCTTAGGGGTTTGACCAATTAGGACATATACTAATGCTAGCATGCCACCCTGTCTCTGTGTCCCTGTTGTCTGTCTAGTTGACGAGCCATCACTTGCTGTGATCTGGCACTCATACTTTTCCCCAGTAGTGCTCCACTGCAGCTTTTCTGTTGTCAATAAACAAATCTTTAGCATCACAATTATGGAGGAAATATTAGGTGAAATATACTCGATTTAGGCTGGTGGTACCATTTGAGGGTCAGATCTGTATCTTAATAAACCAATTGAGGCCTCCTTTTACTAATAATTAACCCAATGTGTTTTTTTTAAAAGTTCACATGAGACTTCTAACTAGTGACTAAATGATAATCATTAAAGGTTTTTTGACAGACTATGTATGAGCACTTGGGAGAACTGCTAACAGTTTTACTTACCCTGGATGAGATTATTGATAATCATGTCACTCTGAAAGACCACTGGACTATGTACAAAAGGTATGCCAACCAAAATGTTTTTAGTTGTTTTGCTTTGTACAGCTCATGTGCTAGTTTTAGTAGTAAAAATTAGAATACTAATTCTGATTCTTTAAAAGACCTAGAGCTCTATACTGAAAAGGAATCATGCCCAATATTTACTTTTATTTGTGTGTATGTACATGTGTTTATGTTTCTCTGTCTTCATGTGTGTCTGCACAGAAGAGGGGATTGGATTCCCTGGAACCAGAGTCATAGGCTGTTGTGAGCCACCTGATGTGGGTGCTGGGAACCAGACTCAGGTTTCTTCTGTAAGCACTCAAGTATTGCTCTGGCCCTGTCCAATGTTTTCATGAACACAGTCAGCCCCAAAAGTGCTATTTTGTTCTCAAACTGTTGCAGGATGGTTATAATTTTTTTTTTTTACTGTATTCTGTTCAAGTGAAGGTTTGTGTCACACATTTTATTAAACACCCTGGAACAGTCTTTTACATTTTTATTCAGTTTACAGATAGTCACTAAATGTTTGGTATATGCAGAACAATAGGCAATTGAACTTATGGGAGTAAAGAGAAGGATAAACATTTTATTAGGGTTGCTCCATTTACATTTTCTGTGTGAAGAGTCAAGTAATAATAATACATACATATTTTTTTCTTGGAATATTTTTAACTTTTAAGAATTTGTTAGGTAGATGTAAGATCTTTCTTTAAATCTTCTACAAGGTTGCTGAAATCTGTCCATCACAACCCTTCGAAATTTGGGATTCAGGAAGAAAAATTAAAGCCCTTTGAGAAGTTCTTGCTGAAGCTAGAAGGGCAGTTACTTGATGGAATGATATTCCAGGTAAGTGGAGCTGTATCAGGCGTAGCATATGTATTTTTAGAGGTTGGTGCAGATCAGAACTACAGTAGGACACTTTTGTGGAATACGTTTGAATTTCTTTTTCTTAGAAAGTGCTTTGGCTTTTAAAAAATAGTCACTATTAGTATATTAAAGCATAACTCAATATATAGTAATAAATAAAATAAAAAGTTACTTAAAATGAGAGCTTTAAAATTAAACTGTGCAAAAATATAAAATCGAATCAGGCATGGTGATGTGTACCCTTATAATTGCATCACACAGGAGGCTGTGCAAGACTAAGGCCAGCCTCTGGTATAAAGTGAATTTTAGGTCACCTTGAGATACATAGGAGTCCCCATCTCAAAAGAAAACAAAGACAAAAATCTAAGGGTTTCGAAGTCTAATGCATAATCATTTGCATTAAATATTGTCTGTTACTAGCTTCTAGATTTAGGTTTTTAAGATTCCCTTTAAAAAGTCTGAAGGGCTGGAGGTGTAGCCGAGTGGTAGAGCATTTGCTTCCTTGGCATGCTCAGGGTCCTAAAATTCTAAAGGAGCAACTCAGAACCCGAAGCAAACAATAGAAATGCTGAGTTAGTTCTTCCTGCACCAGTGGATGTGATTTGGCTGTACAGATAGGGTGCCTTCTAAATAAAATGCACTGAAACCAGTTAAAAACATACCACTCCTCATTCTATGGATAGACCCTCACAGTGCTGCCAGAAATTCCGTTCCATCAACTCTGTCTGCGTCACGTGACTTTTGGTTTTACCACAAGTCTTAGTCAGGGTTTCTATTCCTGCACAAACATCATGACCAAGAAGCAAGTTGGGGAAGAAAGGGTTTTATTCAGCTTACATTTCCACGTTGCTGTTCATCACTGAAGAAGTCAGGACTGGAACTCAAGCAGGTCAGTGAGCAGGAGTTGATGCAGAGGCCATGGAGGGATGTTCTTTACTGGCTTGCTTCCACTGGCTTGCTCAGCCTGCTCTCTTATAGAACCCAGGACTACCAGCCCAGGGATGGTCCCACCCACAAGGGGCCTCTCCCCTTTGATCACTAACTGAGAAAATGCCTTACAGCTGGATCTCATGGGGGCATTTCCCCAACTGAAGCTCCTTTTTCTGTGGTAACTTCAGCTTGTGTCAGGTTGACACAAAACTACCCAGTACACCAAATTTTGATAGATTGGCCCCATCTCTTTCTTTTTAAAATCAGTTTCTCTATTAGATATAAAAACTAGTAATCTCTTAGATGCAAAATGTTATTTTAGCTCTTTTTTCCTGGGACATTTCTACACATACAGTATTCGAGAAGCTGGGCAGTGACTGTGCCTCTTATCTCCTAGCATAGGAAAGGTCTAACAGGATTATCATAAATATGAGGACAGCCTGGGCTACAGAGTGAGACCCTGTGCGCACACACACACACACACCTCTACCTCCTAAAGGGTGGCACTCTTTAAACAAGATGTTGCATGTGGAGAGATGACTCAGTGGTTAGGAGTGCTGGCTTGAAGAGGACCTGGGTTTGATTCCCAGTACCTACATGGTGGTTTACAACTGTCAGCAACTCCAGGTTCAAGGTATCTGGCACCCTCTCTGGCCTCTGTAGGCAGTGCATGCCTGTGGTGCCGAGACATACATGTAGGCAAAACACTCAAACTTGTAAAATTTTAAAAATGATTTCAGCTGGGAGGGTGGAATACAATGTTAGTCCCAGCATTTGGGAGGCAGATCTCTGAGTTTGAAGTCATCCTGGTCTACATAATGGGCTACATGGACCCTTTCTCAAAAAAAAAAAAAAAAAATAAAAAAATAAAAAAATAAAAATTCAAAAAACCCCAAACCCTCCTTTCCAGTCTGTTAGCCTTGATTCCTTCTATTCATCTCTGAGGTTTTGTGAGCGCCTTATAACTGACACTCATATAAGTACATGCATGTATCCCGTCAAAGGACACGAGAGCCACGTTTGATAATTACAATGAGTACAGAAGTGTTTCGCCTTACCACGGTGTTTGATAGCTTGTTACTGAGAGTCTGAATTTCTGTTCAAATGTTTCCTGTGTAGGCCTGTATCGAACAGCAGTTTGACTCTCTCAATGGAGGAATATCTGTGTCGAAAAATAGCACTTTTGCAGAAGAGTTTGCACATAGCATTCGCTCAATTTTTGCAAATGTGGAAGCCAAGCTTGGTAATATAAATTTCTTCTTTGACTTATTTATCAAGTTTACATTTCCTTAAGAATTCAACTTTTATCTGTTGTATTTTTACTGTGTTTCTCTATCAGGTGAACCTTCTGAAATTGACCAGAGAGACAAGTATGTTGGAATTTGTGGGCTCTTTGTACTGCACTTTCAGATTTTTCGAACTGTTGATAAAAAGTTTTATAAGTCTTTATTGGACATTTGTAAGAAGGTAAGAACTTGAAACTTATTTTCAGTTTGCAATGTAAATTTTAATAAAGCTAGATATTTAAAAGAGCTAACAAAAAGTTTATTAAAAAATAAGTTACTTTTTATGAGATGTAACTGTGTCAAAAAGAAAATAGGGCTGGGGAGGTGTGTGGTTCATGGAGGATTAGTGCTTGCCATCCGTCATGAGGACTGGGAACCAACCTCCCAGAACTCGAGCATGGCAGCCTGCCTTTAATTCCAGCAGTGCTATGCAAGGCTGGTATATCTTCTAACTTCTGATACTACCTAGCATGGGTCAGAGGACTCTGGATTAATACAGTGGAGAAAAATGGAGGAAGACACCTAGTATCAACCATAGGCTTCAGTGCCCACATGTGCACACATATGTGTACCCACACATATGAAAAGGCATATATGCACACAATACACATGCACATGCAAAAATAAAAGCAATGATATTGTTGTTTTACAGTACAAATGTTCTTGAAATGAGCAAATACGGTAAACGAAAATAACTTTCATATCTATCTATCTCTATATATATGTGTGTGTGTTCTTAGTGTGTGTGTGTGCATATTAACTTTGTTTTATTTCTTTTATATCAAAAGAGACAGGGTCTTGCTATGCAGTGCAGGCTGCCTGAGTCTCAGCCATCCTTCTGCCTCAACTTCCTGAGTGCTGGCATTGCAGGAGTGCACCCATGCCCTGTCAGGTTAACATCCTGTCAGTACTGTTACCATGGCCTTCCTTTGGCTGTCCCCTTTGCCCTCATTAAATTGTTATTTTCATCTTTGCTATTTCCATGATAGGACACCCAGTTTCAGAATTGAAACTTAGTTTGTGTCTAGTACTATCAAATAATAACAGACAGTGAGGCCTTAGCTATTGTTAAGGTTTTTTTTTTTGTTGTTTTTTGTTTTCCTACTATTTCATTAATATGCCCTGGCAGTAAAGTTATGAAAGGTTGAATTTCATTTTGCTCTTTATGAATTATTAATTATTGTAAAATCTGTTGTGTGTATGTCTGTGTGCATGTTAATATTTAGGCAGAATAAAGTTGCTGTGCTCAGCACCCACTGGGAATGCTTTTGTTCTTTCTACAAGAAGTGTGAGGGGAAGACACACTGTGTAACACACTGAGATTTTGGTAACTGTGTTTTCTGAGCTGCCTTCCCTGTGCTGTAACACTCTTCAGCACAACATCATTGGGCCTGCGTTCTATGACGTTCCCTCTTCCTTCCCTTCAGGTGCCAGCCATCACCTTAACTGCTAATATTATTTGGTTTCCTGATAATTTTCTGATTCATAAAATGCCAGCAGCTGCCAAACTTCTAGACAGAAAAAGTCTTCAAGCCATTAAAATACACAGGGATACCTTCCTACAGCAGAAAGCTCAGTCACTTAACAAGTAAGTTTTATAAAACAACTGTAAAAACATGTTTAGATATTTGATACTGAAAGTACTTGAGTCACAAGATAATACATAATAACAGACAATATTAACAGTTTCTGTATTGTCTTTCACATTTATTTATTACCTTATTTAGTGTATCTGGGTGTGCATGTGCTAAAGAAGACAGCTTGCAGGAGCTGGTTCTTTCCTACTGTGTGGTACTCGGATCCAGATTCTGGTCCTTAGGCCTGCATGGCAAATTCTATTTCTAAGCATCTCTCCAGTCCCCAGGTTGATTTTTCAAGAACTTTGCTTTTTTTTTCTTAAAACTCAAACAAAACTATTTTGTGTGTGTATGTGTGTTTTGTGTGTGTAGTGTGTGTGTTGCTAGAGAGAACCCAGAAAGTGTTACCTTTTAAGAGGACCACAAACTAATTCCTGAGAAGAGCGGGATGATGATGATATTAGAGGACTGGGAAGCAGGCCTTCTCTGCTGAAGCTGTTAGAGAAATCTGAGGGGAAATGTAGTGGTGTCTCTGAATGTGTATGAGGCATTCAGATTCAGGAGGGAGCAGATTTGACCTCTCTGGCTCTACCTAGAAGGCCTTCACTAGACTTTGAAGAGACAGTGACAGGTAAGGATAACATAGCTGCCAGCAGTGTGGACCTTTGGAAATGCATCAGGCTTTGGACAAAAGATTGTAACATTGAGTCATGGCCCCTGTCCCATCTTCATGGGGAAGAAATGAACATAACTAATTTCACTGTTAGGTCACAGGGATCTCCAGATACTTCACTGGTCTCATCTATAAGACACAGTAAGTAGGAACACCCTGTGCAACAGACACTCCTGCTCCTGGGATTGCCATTTCCTGAGAAAACTGGAATACTGAGATTAAACCTGAAGTTTTAACAGCAGGTGGCACAGCCAGGCCATCCATTAAGTTTAAAGTGTCACGTGCTTCTCTCAGCTGTTTGCCATGACTTCAGCTGAGGAGATGGAGGCATAGAGAAGTGAGCTTGGTGAGCTCGTACTTCAGTGTCTGCCATGTGGCTGTGTGGACAAAGTGTGCACAGCTGTGTGCTCAAGAGGCTGTTGGAAGGAAGTTATAGTAGGTGGAGATTGAATGTTTTCCAAGACCTCTTATCTGACAGAATTTTACCCCAAAGCTTTTTTATTTATTTACTTAATTACTTGTTTATTTTTAAGAGACAGAGTCTCTCTGCATAGCCCTGGTTATCCTGAAATTCACTTGTGACCAGACTGGCCTTGAACTCAGAGATCCACCGTGTCTGTCTCCTAGTGCTGGGATTAAGGGAGGATGCCACTACCCCGGCTACTTGTAGGCCTTGTGGGTTTAACACATTCCTGTAAAGTCAGGCTAGAGCCCCATGAGCTGAGAGGATGGTGGTGCTGGGTTTGTTGTTTCTTCCTTCCAGTTTCCTTGCAGTTGTGCCATAGAAACCTAATATTCACTCTGCTGTTAGAAAACATGGGGGCAGGTGATCCTATTACTTGAGAGGAAGGTGTGAAGTGACAGCTGTCTGCAGGCAGTTCTGTTGCTAGAAGTGGAAAGGGAGCTGGGAGCTGTCTTCTGCTTCTTGCTTTCAGTGCCCCTGACTCCTCCGACAGAGTTTTTGCACAGCTACATTTCACCATTCCTGGATCCGTTTGATCCTGGGTGAGAACTGCCTTTAGGGGTAGGAGGTCTGAGCTTTTCCAGAGACCATCAAGTTCCTATGCAGATACTGACACTGCTTTTTCCAGGGCAGGGGATTATTTTTCCCTTAGTATTTCCCCAATTTATACTTTAAAATGGAGCTAACAAATTGATAATTGAATCCCTCCTGTTCGTCCCATCCAACAACAAAATAAGCTAGAACCTTGAGCAGTTTCAGTTTTTTTATCCTTGAAAGGCAGTGATGATCCGCCATCTGGCTGTAAAGCTCTGCTTCATCCACAGTGTCAAACCCGAGGCTGATTGAGCACGTTTTATTATGCGTTTCTATGGTCAGAATTGTTTTTTTCCTGCCCCAGTTTCCTGAGTGCTAGAGATTACATGTGACCTGCCTTCCATACACAGTACAGTGAGTTCTTTCCTCTCCATTTCCTTACCTCCCTCCCTCCTGCCCTGTCCCTCCTCCCTCCGGCCTGTCCTCTCTTGCTGTCTTTGTTTGCTGCTGGGGCTTATCCTGGCAGTGTAACCATGTGCCATTGGTTGAGTATCTGCCATGTGAAGGGAAGCTTCCCAGATTTGGGTTTGAATCCTGGCTCCTGATGTGGGCAGGGCATGTTACTTTGTGTGGCATTTTCATCTTCTGTAAAATGAAGAACATAGTCCCTACAGTTAGGTTTTGGGGAGGGAAAGGAGAGAGACACACTGAGTGGGATAGAAGGGAGCAGAGAGTGAGGCCCACTGAATTGAAAGGTTCTTCAGGCAAGAGAATTAACTCACAGCCAGCACTGCAGGGGCCTGAAAGTGTAAGATGCTTCAGTCCTGTTGGACAAAACAGGATGTCCTAAAGGTTCTAAGGGAGGCGGAGGTATTGAGTTGTGAGGAAGCAGATTTAGTTAATGTGTGACTGATACTGTGTGACTGAGGCAGGGGAGTGAGGAACTTGTAACATGTGGGTATGTGATGGGTCCCGCTTTATCTGGGTAGGGGCTCAGTGTAACCCATGCAGATAACACTAATAAGGGTGCTTCAGCTCTCCCCCCATTAACCCCCCTCCAGTCCCAGTGACAGGCATGGGGTGAGTATATACTTGCTTAAAGTCCTCCTGAGGGCCTGAGTTTTCTAACTACTGCATAAGGTTAATATGGAGTTTGAATGAACTAATTTGTGTCAAGTTTAGCATAGTTGTCGGTATAGCGTGAACATTCAAATTAGCTTTTAAATTTAGATTCTGGCTTCTTTTACTATTTTTTTTTTTCATTAAGACCAAAAACCTATATGTTCCTGCTATGTATGCCATGTATGTGTAGGTGCCCACAGAGGCCTTGAGATGCCATGTGGGTGCTGAGAACTGAACTCAGGATCTTGGCAAGAATAGGAAGTGCTCTTAACTGCTGAGCATCTTGATAGCCTCTGCCCCCACTGTTTTTACTCTCATTTGAAGATGTTGTCTTCTTCCTCCTGTGTTATTATAGTTGCTTTATAGATGTTTTCTTTACGATGGCTTATTTTTAACACATTAGGCAAAATGATAGTGATTCTCTTAAAACCATTCATCTCCAGTGGCTTCTCTTAGTGCACGCTTTCCACAAGACCTTCCCCAGTCCCTTCCCACTCTTCCACCCCCTTCTACGTCTGATCTGCTTTTCTGTCCCTCCTCCTGCTCCTCTTTGCACTCTAGCTATCCTGGGTTTTTGTTATTACTCAACAAGCCGGAGTATAGTTCCCAAAGACTTAAGGTTTTATACTTGTTTTGCACATCTTATTAATCTGGTTAGATCATGGCTCAGAATCAACCACACTATGATCATCTTACTTAAAATTATAGAATTATCCCAGGCCCTGGTCTGTGTCCCTGTCTGCCCCCTGCCACCCCCCAGGATGTATCACCAGACATTTAAAGATGGTTTTGCCTTTTTGTTATTGCTTTATTCTGTAACTGTCCTTCCTAGAATCTGAGCTTTATGGTGCCAGGGGTTTTCATCTGCTGTGTTCTCAGCTAGAATTAATGTCTGTCTTGTATAGGTACTCACTGCATAGTTTTAAGTTCAGTAACTTATGTGTGTATATAGGATTCCTTTTGAAAGCTAGAGCATAAAATTACTGCTGGAAGGAGTATTTTACTCTTGTCAGTATAAGACATGGACATATATTTTTGTGTTCCTTTGCTAGAGATGTGCAATCTTACTACGTCTTTGTGAGCTCATGGATGATGAAGATGGAGTCTATGTTATCTAAAGAGCAGAGGATGGATACATTTGCTGAAGACCTCACCAACAGATGTAACGTTTTCATACAGGTAGTTGTGTGTTCTTAGAATGTTTTGGATGTAATTTCAAATTTGTGACTTTTTAATTTACAGAAGTTAGACTTGGCCACAACTCTGAAAAGGAGGGGCTATGTTTTATATTTAAACAGAATGAGGAGCTGCAGAGATAGCTCAGGGGGTGGGAGCACTTGCTCTTGCAAAGATCCCATGTTTGATTGCCTGGGCTTTAGGGAGTCAGTGCCTCTAGCTCCCTGGGTACGTACATTTATGTTTATGAAAGGCGAGGTCCTGAAGAGCACACTTGGGCCATCAAACTTGGCCGCAAGTGATTACCTGCTTGCCAGGGCTCCTTTGGGCATTCTTGAAAGATACTCTTTTATTTCCAGATACATGAGGATTTCTTTTATCTTTAATTTTAAAAATTACACGTATTTAGTCTGTGTGCAACTGTATTAATATCGGACACAAATGATCTTTCAACAAAAAGCATCACCAGAGATCAACACGTCCCAGGAAGTAGCAGTACATGCTGCTCTCTAGTGATGCTTTCTGTTGGAAGTCATTTGTGTCAGATACTAACGCAGTTGCACAGTTTCTTTTGGCCAATGTCTACATAATGTGTCTTTACTGAGCCTTCCATGTGGCTTTTGTAGCTTCTTACATGGAATGTGTGTCTTTTGTAAACAGTGTATATTTTCCCTCAATCTGCTGTTGTTTGATTTGTGAGTGAGAGAGTGAGTGTATGTGTGTGGATGTGCTAGATTCTGTGGATGTGTGTGCAGGACACAGCTTAGTATTAGATGTCTTCCTCAATTGTTCTTCACCTTCCTTTTGAGATAATCTCTCACTGAACCTGGAGCTCACTGTTTGAGCTGGAGCAGCTGAATAGCAAGCCCTTTGGGAGATGCTTGTTCCCCTAGGCTAGGTTTATAGACAAGCACCCCTGTGCCCGGCTTTTTAAATGGGTCAGCGACCTGAACTTGGGCACCCTTGAATGTGTTGCCCACTGAGCCATTTCCTTAGCCACCATCTTTGTCTTCTTATCAGGCCATGAGCTGGTTTCTTCCTTTGTTCTTTGTTTCTGACAAAGCCTCTGAGGCAGAGGCTGTGGAGAAGCAGCTTCAATGTCAGCCTCACTGCTCTAGGTCCCCTGAGCTTGACCATTTACTTCCTCACTTTCCTGTGAGCTCTTTGATGCTTTCCATGAGTGTTACCAAGCTCTTCTAATGGTTCTTACTAGGAAAGTCATCTGTGTTATGTATTCTGTCCTTAACAGTAAAGACGAACAGGTTGTTTATGACATGAGCAGTTAAGTACTTGAAGGCTCCCACCAAAAGCTTTTTTTTTTTTTAAGATTTATTTTTATTTATTATTATATGTAAGTACACTATAGCTGTTTTCAGGCACTCCAGAAGAGGGTGTCAAATCACATTACAGGTGGTTGTGAGCCACCATGTGGTTGCTGGGATTTGAACTCAGGATCTTCGACACTGAGCCATCTCACTAGCCCAAGGCTTCTCTATCTTGCCTGCCTTGGATGCTTGCCATTTCTTGTTCTGCATTTAGCTTTCCCAGTGGTGCACAAAAGTGCAGTCTAATGTGATAGTCCTCTACCTGACAAGGTAAAATTAGAGTATGCCACAAGCCTCAGTCTTGTGCCACTCTCTCAGGACACTGTCCTTCGTTATATTCCTTATTAGTTGAGCACATCTCTTCAACACAGAGCTAGTAAGGTTCAGGGAAACTGGCTTTGCCACTTTACTAGTCAGAAATAGTCAATCCTGGAATAGTGCTTTCTTGCATGTGGTTAGGAAGCAGGCTATCAGGCACTTAGCCAAATTAACCAAAAGATAGAAAGAGAAGATCCAAATTAATAAAATTAGACATAAAGGGGAGGATTACAACAGACACTGAGGAAATTCGGAGAATGATAAGACATATTTAACCTGCAAAGTAGCAGGATATAAAGTTAGCTCACAGAAGTCAGCCGTCTTGCTATATACAAACGACAGACATAGTGAAGGTCAGGAAGCAGTGTCTTTTATAATAGCTTAAAAAATATGTGTATCTTGGGATAACTCTAACCAAACAAGTGAAAGACTTATACAATAAAAACTTTGAGAGTGAAGAAAAGAAATTGAAGACACCAGAAGATGGAAAGACCACCTATTCTTTTGGATTAATAGTGTAAAAATGCCCATTCTACCAAAAGCAATCTTTAGATTCAATACAATTCCCATCAAAATACCAACACAGTTCTAAGTAGATATTGAACAAAACAATCTTCAACTGCATATGGAAACACAAAAGCTTAGGATGGTTAAAACAATCCTGAATAATAAAAGAACTGCCAGTTGTCAAGTTGTAGTACAGAGCTGTGATAATAGAAATGGCATGGTAGTGGCCTACAAAAAGACACATTATCAGTGGAATCAAATTGAAGACCCAATTATCTCACACACACCTACCTGTGGACACCTCGTTTGAACAAAAAGTCAAAAATAGACACTGGAGAAAAGACAGTATCTTCAGCAAATGTTGTTGCTGGTCAAGCGATGGATGCATGTAGAAAAATGCAATAGACCCATTCCGTCATCCTGTACAAAACTCAACTACAGGGGAGTCAAGGGCCTCAGCATAAGAGCAGCTTCCCAAATCTGAGAAGAGAAAGTATAGATTTAAACTCATTGGCACAAGAAGGATTTTTCTGGACAGGACACTGGTAGCATTAGCCCAAAGACCAGTGATTAATAAATGGAAGTCCATTAGCTGGAAAGCTTAGGGACTGCAAAGGACTCTATCACTGGGGCAGAGTGACAGCTAAAGAATTGGAAAACATCTTTACGAATTGCCAATCTGATAGAAGGTTAATATCTAAAATACATAAAGACTAAAAAACTGAGCATCCAGAACATAACCCAGTTAAATGGAGTACAGAGCTAAGCAGGGAAAGATGAGGCACAGATGGCTGAGAAACAAAGCAGTGCTACATCCTTCGCCATCGGGGAAATAGAAATCACAACTACTTTGGGATTTCATCTGTTGAGGATGCAGTGAAAGGAGAGCATTCATTCATTGGTGGGAGTGCAAACATGTGCAGCCAATCAGCGTGGTTCCTCAGGAAGTCAGGAATCGGTCAACCTCAAGATCCAGCTATCTGCTCTTGGGAATAAGGACTCTAACTTATGGATGCCTGCTCATCCATGGTCACTGCTGCTGTAGTCATAATAGCCAGGAGTGGATACAACATAGACGTTCCTCAGCAGAAGAATGGATAATGAAGATGGGGACATTTATACAGTGGGTTATTGCTCAGCTGTTAAGAAACATAAAATGATGAAATTTGTAGATGGAGCTAGAAAAGAACATCCTGAGTGAGGTAACCCAGACCCTTAGAAGATGAATATTGTATATTTTCTTTTATATTTATTTGGATGCTAGATTTTAAAATTCTGGAATGTGTTCTGTGTCTGAATAACTAAGAGGTCAGGTACCAGGGGGAGGAGGAGGGTCTCCCCAGGAAGGGAAAATAGAATATAGTGTTATGTATTGATAAAGAGAAGGCTAGAATAGTAGAGTTAGCTCAGAGACTATGGCATTATACATAAGACCAGTACAGTTTCCAGTCAGAGGGAATTTCAGTAGTGAGATGGGAAAGTGGATGCAATATCCCACCCCTAGCCAAGAAGATATTTGCTATTGATACCTGCTAGCAAAAGGAAAATCAGTTTTTTTCCAATGGAAAAAAAAATCAACCACACTCAGGGCCCATGTCCAGGAGCTGTTGGCCAACATAAAACAAATTCCATGTTTTTATATGTGTACATATCCCCCCCTCCCCGTTTTTGTTTTATTTGGTTTTTGTGGTTTTTTGTTTTGCATTAATTTGAAGGAGAAAAAAATATAAGTTGAGTAGGTAGGAAGGCAGAGAGGATCTGCAGAGAACTAGGGAAGGGAAAAACATCAAAATACTGTATGAAAAGCTGGGTTTCTTTTTTTTTTTTTTTTTTTTTTTGGTTTTTCGAGACAGGGTTTCTCTGGGTAGTCCTGGCTGTCCTGGAACTCACTCTGTAGACCAGGCTG
>NC_034598.1:91415276-91454290 GCF_900095145.1 Mus pahari | reverse complement strand
CACCATGTGGTTGCTGGGAATTGAACTCAGGACCTCTGGAAGGGCAGTCAGTGCTCTTAACTGCTGAGCCATCTCTCCAGCCCCCGAAAATTTGTTTTAATTTAAAAAAAAAAAAAAAAAAAACTAAAGAAAAATGTATATGAATGTGTATGAAGTTTAGGGCCTGTGTTCAGATTTCTACCGATCACAACCATCAGTAACTCCAGCTCCAGCAGATCCAGTGGCCTCTATGGACACACACACACACAAATGTATAATCCCGTTCATTATCTTACTTACTACTTAGTCTCCCTGGGGTTTAGAGGAGTTGGAGTTTAGAGGAGTTAAAAAATACTTTTAGGCAGCAAAAGACTTCTGAGCTCCTTCCTAACGGAAGAGGAGGAGGAAATGTGTTCTAGTTCTTGGGCTAGATGAGAGAAAACTGACAAAAGACAGATAGGAGGTGGCCTGTGGGAATCAGGCCAGGCCAATGGTTCTCCATCTGATGAGCTGTGTGCCCCTCCTGTTGTGGTGACCCCAGCTGTAAAATTATTCTGTTGCTAGTACGTAGTCTGATTGTGCTGTTTTTGGAAGCACAATGTAAGTATCTGTCCCACAGGTAGAGAGCTGCTAGTCGAGGCTGAGGAGGGGTGCTGTTAGCTTGGTGTTAGACGCTCCTTTGCGTGTCTGCATTGTTCAGGGAAGCAACTTTGCCCGGGTGTTGGTTTTCCTTAGTCTGGGATCCCCTGCTTTCCCGCTCTGAGTATCAGCAGATGGGGTCTTGTCTCCTCAGCACTTAAGATGAGGATGGATTAGTAGGGATTTCCCTGGTATTTACCATTTTACTGAAGGGGTTTCGTTTTCTTTAAGTGAATAGCTTTTTAAAAGCCAGTAAATGTGTAAATGTCTGGTATTTGATAGTTCACGAAATTATTAGGGGCTGGTTTGAAACTCACAGTGTTGTCAGGAATAGTATTTCTATCTCTTTAAGAATTGGCTTGAAAAGGGACATTGAGTATTTGGAGAGATGACTCAGACGTTAAGAGCACTAGGTATTCTTCCAGAGGACCCATGTTTAATCCAGCGGCACATAACTGCCTATTACACTGATTCCAAGAGATCCAACACCCACTTCTGGCCTCAGGTACTGCATTCATGCATTGCGCAGACATACTTGTAGGTACAACGCCCATACACATAAAAATAATAAATAATAGACTTAGAAATACTGGCTATTGTTATGCTTATGGACAATATACATGGAGAGCAAAGTCTGAATGAAATCTGTGATTCAAATGTTTATTTTCTTTTGTAGGGTTTCTTATATGCATATAGTATTAGTACCATTATTAAGACCACAATGAATCTCTACATGTCCATGCAGAAGCCTATGACCAAAACTTCAGTTAAGGCATTATGCAGGCTCATTGAACTTCTCAAGGTAAGTCAGTGCTGTTTTCCTTTGCTACTGGGACTGGGGACATGACCTTAGCTACCGTAGATGCTCTTGGCGGGTTTTACTTTCTTGTCACATCAGAATACAAACTTGGGAGAAAGTGAACTTAAAATTGAAAAAAACTTCTGAAGAGCTATCATGCTTGACTAATACAGGCGCTACTTCATGCAAGGGTATGTGTTGACAGTCTCAGCTCAGCCTGGCTCACCTTAATGTGTTCAGATTGGGTACTGGCTGATGTAATCAGTGCATTAAACCATCTAACCCAGAGCCTAGCTTGTCTTGAAGCCCTGGGTGCCCTGTGTAAGTTGCTGAAAGCTCTCCTGAAAGTGAAGCTGTGTGGACCCGCATTTACATCCCTGTAAAGTTGAGTGAGGTGACCATCTGTGGGTTTAAACTCCCATTAACAGCTAAAGCTAAGCTCATGAAAAGGAAGAGAGAGTTAGATTTAGTGTTATTAATAATTGTTTTATTCACAAAAGTGTTAAAAAAAACAGGTTTCATGAATTGAAAAATATTTGTGATAAAATACCCAGTATTTAAAAGTGTTCACATGTGAATGAGGTCAGTTTATGTGGCATTGTTGATTGTAGTTTAGGGAAAGCATGGGGTCTTGTGGGTAAACACTGGACTGAGAGAATCAGGTGTCTTCACAGTGAGTACAGTTAATGGAATGTAAAATGGTTTTTAGCATAACTCCTTGTAAGCAGAAGAGCCCAGCTATGAAATTAAGACTCAGATTTGCTGGTAAGTTTCCAGTGATCAAGGACTTTAGATTTGGACTTTCTTAGAACTTCCTTCCTTCCTTCCTTCCTAGCTGTATTACCAAGTATATTTTTGTTTTTCTTCTTTTTTTTTTTTTTTTTAATATTTATTTATTATATGTAAGTACACTGTTGCTGTCTTCAGACACTCCAGAAGAGGGCGGCAGATTTCATTACAGATGGTTGTGAGCCACCATGTGGTTGCTGGGATTTGAACTCAGGACCTTTGGAAGAGCAGTCAGTGCTCTTAACCACTGAGCCATCTCTCCAGCCCTATTTTTGTTTTTCTTTGAGACAGGGCCTCACTATTAGTCATTGTCTGAGTTAGGGTTACTATTGCTCTGATGAAACACCATGACCCAAAGCAAAGAGCTTATTTTACTCAAAATTCCATATGGCAGATCATCATTAAAAACCATGAGGGTAGAAACTCAAATAGGGCAGAAATCTGGAAAGGAGCTGGATGCAGAGACCATGGAAGAGTGTTGCTTACTGGCTTGCTCAGCCTGCTTATAGAAGCCAGGACCACCATCCGAGGGATAGCATCACTCACAGTGGACTGGGCCTCCCCATCCATCACCAGTTAAGACAATACCTTACAGCGGGATCTTTTGGAGGCATCCTTTCAGTTGAGGTTCCCTTCTTTCAGCTGACTCTGACTTGAGTCAGGGTGACATATAACTCACCAGCACCCTAGGTTACCTTTTAGCTCATGGCAGTTCTCCTCCATCTTCTGAATGCAGGGATTATAGACCTGTTCCTCTGTACGTGTTGTTAAGTCAGTGAGCACAAGTTGTTATGACCATTTTTAATGTCAAAATTGTTAACAATAGTGAATTTTTTTGGTTTACTTACTGTATTTCTGCTTGAAAAAAACTATTTGTGCTTTTGCGGGGGTGTTTCTATTGATTGTGTTAAAAAATCTGTGATATATTTGGAATTTGGAATGTTTGTAGAAAACAATCTTTTAGTAGATGCCTTATCTTTTTATTTTACTTTTTAAATGACTTTTGACAAGAGCAGGTGCTTAATTTTAATGCAGTTGAATTTTCCAGCATAGTGTTTTGTGTGTATGTATGTGTGTTTGTGTATGTGCACCTGTGTGTGGAGGCCAGAGGTCAACTTCAGATATTGACTCTTTGAAGTTATGTACTTTGTTGTTTGAGACAGGCTTCTGGGACTTGCCAGTGAGGCTAGCAAGCTCCAGGATCCTGTCTGTGTTCTAGGCACTGGAGTGATAAGCTTGTGCTGCCATGCCTGCCTGGTGTTGTATGTAGGTGTGGGAAATCAGACTTGGTTCTTCAAGCCTGTGAAGCAAGCAAACACTTGACTGAACCTTCTCTGCAGCCCCAAGTGGTAGATTTTTGTTGGTGTGTATGTGTGTGTCTGTCTGTCTGTCTGTCTGTGTGCATGTGTTTTGATTTTACCCTCACCCTCCTCTAGTCTCATTTACAAATTCCTTCCTTTGCTAGGGTCATGAAGGTTTTCTTTAATGATTTTGCATGTAAGTTTTAAGTTAATTTTTGCAGTTACTTTTATTTCTTTTAGGCAATAGAGCATATGTTCTACAGAAGAAGCATGGTTGTGGCGGATTCGGTGTCACATATAACACAGCACCTTCAACATCAGGCTCTTAGTTCTATTTCTGTAGCCAAGGTATGCAGATTATTATGCACTCAGCATAATTAAGGTATTGTGTTCTGCTGTTTTATCTGTATTTCCTGCCAGATGTGTTATTTCTACAGTGCTGTATCCATTGCATTTTGTAATATTTACAGTTAGCAGGATTGTAGCCTCTGAAAGCTATCATGCTTGACTAATACAGGGGCTACTTCATACAAGAGTGTGGGTTTACAGTCTCAGAACTTAGCCTGGCTCACCTTAAATGTGCTCCTATTGGGTACTGTCTGATGTAATCAGTGCATTAGCCAACATTCTAGAAAACCATCTAACCCAGAGCCTAGCCTGTTGTGAATCCCTGGGTGCCCCATGTATCCTACTGAAAACTCCATTAGCAGCTAATCTTAGTAGAGTGAAAGGAAAGGTTTTGACCCCTCAATTTTAGACATTTTTTTCTAGTTAGGTTGATATGAATGTATTTAAAGTAAACCACTGTGTTTGCTCTTCCTGTAGTGCTCGTGGGGAAAGTGTTTTTCTGTGTTCTCCGGAGCTCTGCTATAGAGAACAGAATAGACACCTTTTTTTTTCCTTTGAAAACTTAACCATGTTAGACTCAAAACTAATAATTATCTGTTTCATCTTTAAGAAAAGAGTAATTTCAGACAAAAAATATAGTGAACAGCGTCTTGATGTGCTATCTGCTCTTGTTTTGGCTGAAAACACCTTAAATGGACCAAGCACAAAACAACGACGACTTATTGTTTCTTTGGCATTGAGCGTTGGCACGCAGATGGTAAGTTTATTGCTCTTATTAAAGGAATCAACATGAAGTCTGAGGTTCACAGTTCATTTATTACCCTAAGAAACTTGGCCTTCTGGTGATTACACTTCCATGTTTTCCTTTTCTGCTAATAGAAAACATTTAAAGATGAAGAACTCTTTCCCCTTCAAGTAGTCATGAAGAAGCTGGATCTCATCAGCGAGCTTAGAGAGCGGTGAGTAGAGCTGGCTTGTGATAGTCAAGGGCCTGGGCAGTAGAACAGCTGTTCCCTCCCTCCCTCCCTCCCTCCCTCCCTCCCTCCCCACTCCCAACCTCCACTTACTGAGGGGCCCAGGCTGGTGCTGCAGCACTGAGATCACCGGCCTGTTACCACATTGAGCTTGGGTTCTCTTTGGCACAGCCAGAGTAGGAAGAGATCCACGGGGCATGTTAGTTCCTCTCTGTAACTCTTGTACTGTGACCAACAGGAGACTGACTTCAACCTTGTCTTGTGTTAGCTTTGCTTTCATAGAAAGCATGAATCCCCTGGAAGACTTCACATGACACAAAGCAGTTGACCTTCAGGGTATCTGGCAGATGATGGTATCCATTGTCAGTATTTTAGCAGTGTCACTACTGGGCTTCCCAACTTGCTGCTTTATAGTAAAGTTTTATTCTCTGTGAGACACTTGAAGACCCATGACACACCATATTGTATAGTTGTATTTGGAGGTGACATTTGAATTGCAGTCTCAGAAGATAGTCATTGTGTTGAACCTACGTGAGAAGGCTTCCTGGAGGGATGACGAGCATTGAACTTTTGACAAAGTTCAGCTATTGCATTGCAGCACAATTTTCATTTAGTCTTCATAATAGTCTTTGCTGTTCTGAGAAGCTGATATTTTTGTAGTTTGTGGTGTTTAATCTTCAGTCCTTGAAGTATTGAACTATCATTATAAGATACTTGTGGTAATTCTTTTCTGCAAGTCATTACGTAGTAATTTGGTAGCAAAGACAATGGCTAGGCTATGTGTGACAGGGTTTTGTGACAGGGTCATAGTGGCTTTTTTTTTTTTTTTTTTTTTGGTTTTTCGAGACAGGGTTTCTCTGTGTAGCCCTGGCTGTCCTGGAACTCATACAGGATCTCATTGTCTAGTTCTGGCTAGCCTGGGACTGGCTATGTAGACCAGGGTAGCCCCCATCTCACAGAATGCCGGCATTTAATATAGATAGTTGAGTGCGTAAGATTTGGAGGGCTGGGACAGCAAAACAAAACAGTGAGGGGATCCCAAGGCCTTCGTAAAACTTACTTTTCGCTGTGGAGACATGTAAATTATGCACATAATGCAAATATTATTTCAGTTAATACGGAGAAGTTTATTTTAAACATCCATTTAGTATTCTAGGGTTTTCAGCAGTCTTAAATCTAAAGAATATGCAGAATTTTGATAATGTAGAGTATTAAAGTGTTTTGTTGCCTTTGCTCAATTTGAAAAATAACTTAAGTTTTCTGACTTTGTTTAATAATGTTGGGTGAAATGACTGAGAGAATGTAAAGTGAGGAGGACAGACCTCTTCCCTTCAGTACAGAAGGTCACCACTAACTACTTACTGCCTTACATTGTAGAGTCCAAGCACAGTGTGACTGTTGTTTTCTATACTGGCATCGCGCGGTCTTCCCGATTTATTTAGATGATGTATATGAGAATGCTGTTGATGCAGCTAGATTACATGTAAGTACAGCGTAATCTAAGAGTAAGTGTCATTTCTAGCCACTTTGTAAGTTTCAGATAGGCCATTTGATTTAATAAACTATCCTACAACTGACCTGCAATGATATATTGAACAGTTTTATTATGTATATCTAATCAAAGTTCATATAGTTGGTAGTTAAATTGTACTTCAGTTGTTATGAATAAAATTAGTCCTGTTGTGCTAAGCCCTGTTGAGGCAGTTAACCATGTAACCCTCTGTACTTAGTTTTCCATCCTCAGCTCACTTGATTTGATCTTGCTCAGTAATTTTGGTAATTACTTGTTGGCAGGTTGCATGGTACTCAGTTTCTCTATGGAAGTGCGTGTATTTGATGCACGTAGAATAAAAGACTAGTGAGTGTTAGCTTTTCTTCTTTTTCATGCATGTGCCTATTTCACGTGTTTCAGGTTTTTAGGAAAATAAAGCAGTCATAGAAAAGTATTTTTTCCTTTAGGTCAGAGTTTTTGTATGTAATTAGCCTTTGCAATTTTGTTTAGAATTCTGGTCTTTCTAAACTCGGGTATATTTTAATTTTCTTACTAGTACATGTTCAGTGCTTTACGAGACTGTGTACCTGCCATGATGCATTCAAGGCATTTAGAGTCCCATGAACTGCTTCTGGATTGCTATGACAAGGAAATTATGGACATTTTAAATGAGGTAAGATTATATTTAAAATTGAAAGTTTAAGAGCAGTACTTTGGAAGATGTTTCAGAGTGAAGCTGACTTCACTGAGTCAGAAACTATTTAAACAAACCTAGTGCGTACTTACAATTCTAGCACTCAGGAGATCGAAGCAGAAGGATTGTGAGTTCCAGTCCCCTGACCCTTTCTCAAGAAAACTCAAACCAGTCATTTATAAATTACTTTTGTTCGGAAGATAGGACTAAAAATGAGTAAACCTCCAACATCTTCCTGTTTCAGTGTGACAGAAATTACGAAAAATTTTGTATAATCATATTCCTTCTATGCTTGCCCTTCTGGGTTATCAAACCTTGCAGATGATCATGATCATTATTTAAAAACAAAATCTAGGTAACTGGCTAGCTAGTATTTGGTACTTTGATAGACAAGCAAGGATGGCTGTTAACATTGAAATGTTACTGTTAAGACAGTGATTTTTGTGTGTGTGTGTTAATGTCTGTAGTTTGTATGTCTGTGTATGTGTTGGCGCTCTGTGCACCTGTGCTATGGTGCAAGTGTTGGGGTCAGAGAGCAACCTTGGGTGTCTGTTCTTGTTTTGAGACAGGATCTCTGTGTAGTTCACCACTGTACAAACCAGGCTAGCTAGTTTTAGAGTTCTGAGGAGATCTCTCATCTCCCATTTCACTCTAGGATTACAGCTCTGTCTAGGACTATCATGCCTGGCTTTAGGGGTATTCTGCGGATTTGAACTTTTGTCTCACACTTGTAGAAAGTGCTTTTAGTATACTAATCCATTTCTAAAGTCCTCATGATTTAAGAATTTTTAAAAGATTATATATATTTTTCTTGCCTGTATATATGTTTGTGCACCACATACATGCAGCCCCTGTGATTTTTAATGATAATCATAAGGAAATCTATTTTTCTTTACTGTACATTGCAAGATCATTTTTTTTTTGCTGCTACTCTTCATAAATTTTATGCTTTGTATTACATATTCATGTTCTGTATAGTGAAGTTGGCTGTTCATGAAAATTAAATTTACAATATTTATGAAAATAAAGTCTTAGTATTTATCTGTCTCTTGGCTTTAAAAAACATATTACACTTTCCAAACAAAAATGAAATTTTACCATTGAGGGGTTGGCATCTTAAGTCAAGAAACTTGTTGGTCAGTTTGTCCTCGGTGCACAATGAGGGTCAAGGCATGTGCATGTAGGAGTGATCTGCAAGTGGGAGCCATCATGAACAGTTCTGGATTCCTTCTGAACAGCATTTGCTGGATAAGCTGTGTAAGGAGATCGAGAAGGACTTGCGGCTTTCTGTGCATACTCACTTGAAGCTGGATGACCGGAACCCCTTCAAAGTTGGCAGGAAAGACTTGGCTCTGTTTTTCTCTCTGAACCCTATTCGGTTTTTCAATCGATTCATTGATATTCGAGGTGAGTGTTGGCTCTTCTTTGTACGCTTGTCCTGTGTGTCTTCTGACCTGTCATGGGGGTCTTTTGTTCATTCCTTAGCTCTTTCTGTTGTTTTATTTTTATTTCTTAGCAAATTGCTGTGTAGCCCAGGTTAGCCAAGGGCCCCATCTATAGCCCAGGTAGACGCATGGTTCTGCTACAGCCTCTGAGTACTGGGGTATTCCACCATAATCCTTGTTTTTGCTGTTATTGTTTTGTTTTTTGTTTTTAAATATTTTGAAGGTTCTGCTCTCTAGCTGAGGCTGGTTTTGAACTTGTGCTCTTCCTGCCTCAGCCCACTGAGTGTTGATACACCCATCTTATTTTAAAGGAAAACTTTCATTTGAAAATCATACGGCATTTTTTTTCTTTTAACTTCATTTCTCTTTTACCATTCATGAATCAAACATAGCAATTTGTGGGGTTTGTTTTCTTTTGTTTTTGTAGCTTATGTAACTCATTATCTGGATAAGACTTTCTACAATCTCACAACGGTAGCTCTTCATGATTGGGCCACTTACAGTGAAATGAGAAATCTGGCTACGCAGCGTTATGGGTTGGTTATGACAGAGGCACATCTTCCTAGCCAGACTTTGGAGCAGGTATGTGCACAATGTTTCTGGTATGGTCTGATAGTGCGACAGCATTAATTTAAGAAATGTTTTCTTTAACCCTAATCAGTCAGTCAGTCTGTCTGTCTGTCTGTCTGTCTATCTGTCTATCTATCTATCTATCTTTATGTGTGAGTATTTTGCTTTTATGTGTGTATCTGCACCATGTTACTGCCTGGTGCGTGTAGAGGTCAGAAGAGTGTCAGGTGTGCTGGAAACCTGAGTGACAGGATGAGCTGTGTGGGTTCTGGATCCAACACCAGGTTCTCTGTAAGAACAAGTACTCTTAACCGCTGAAATGTATCTATATTCCCTTAATGTATTTTTCAAAGAAATGTTTTGTTATATAAACCTCATATTTGCTGAGAGTACAATATTAGATGGTACTAATGGGCTTTACAATAGAATGTATCATTGTCTTCCTGGGTATAACTAGAGTTCTGCTGAGAATGTGAAATACATACATGTGTATACACATACACTCTTCAGGAATGTGCTAAGATGGTGAGATGACTTTACAGAATTCTAAAAGATATATACAAAGCTGGATTTTAAATGGGTATAGTATGTGAACTTTAATACATTAAGGAGACAGCTATCGATAGTTGCAAATTGCATAGAAGCATTTGGTTTTGCTAATTAGCTGATTTGTAATATGTGAGTATTTTATGAATGTAGCAATTTAGGCTCCCAGTTATTTAAGTATTTCTTTTAAAAATAATGTAGTTAATACTTAAAAACCATTTATTCTGTCCCAAAATTTGAGGGTCATAATACCTGTTGTACATACCTGTTGATCATAGTACCTGAGGAACAATAATACCTGTTAATATTTATGGATTATTTCCAGGGTCATTTTGTGTATCCTTTTATTTTATTTAAATATCTAGTATATGTTTAGAGAGTACTGGATAATCAGTTGTGTTTTAGGATTCAGTTCATATGCTTATAGCCTCAGGGGAGATAAAACCATATGTGAAGAAACTTTTAAGGTAGACTATAGTAAAAGGTACAATACTTACATGTATTGTGATGATACTTTGAGTACTAGTTAGAAAAGCTATAGAATAATCTGTGGTTTACCACTGAGAATTAGGGAAGCATGTGGAGAATGGAGGATCTTAATAGAGTTAAAGGGCTTAGGGCCTGATGAGAAAGTTCAGCATTGAAAGCACTTGATTTTCTTGCAGAGGACCTGGGTTCCCAGCACCCATGTTCCGTGGGATCTAGCAGCCTCTTCTGACCTTCACAGGCACCAAGCACACAAGTGGTGAACAGGTATATATGTAGGCAAAACATAAAATACACACACACACACACACACACACACACACACACACACACACACAGAGAAAGGCAGCGGCAGTCAGATTCTGAGTTCAAGACCAGCCTGGTCTACAGAGCAAGTTCTAGGACAGCCAGGGCTACACAGAAAAACCCTGTCTTAAAAACCAAAACAAAAAACATATATGTTTATATTACGCATATTCATTTATGTGTTTAAATATGTATGTGTATTTATGTGTGTGTGTGTGTGTGTGTGTGTGTGTGTGTGTGTGTGTGTGTGTGTGTATAAAAATTGGACTGGGGGCTGAAGATATGGCTCAGCAGTTAAGAGCATATAGTGCTGTTGTGGAGGACCCGAGTTCAGTCTCCAGCACCTCCATCAGAAGGCTCACAAATGCCTGTAAGTCTCCCACAGGTGATCTGATACCTTTGTTTGCACACACCCACATTTTCATATAATTAAAAAAAACAAAACAAAACTAAATCTAAAAGGGATTCAGTATTGTCAAAAGAATAAACCTTTGAAATTAGAGTTTCTAAAATTCCAGTGTTCTCTCTGTGCCTAGTTGTTTGCCTTAGAAAACTCCATTAGCTTCATTTTCTTCACTTTGGTGTTTTTGAGAATTACATGTGAAGAATAGTTCTTAATTTAGTGAAAGTAGTATGCATTGTTATAGAAGTTCTTATATGCCTTTTATGTACTTTCTGCAGTAGAGTCATTAGTTTACTTGGTCTGTACAGGTAGGAGGGACAAAAATACAAAGCAGCCAGGCACTCTCAAGGAGGTGATTCTGGCTGTATAAGTGGGGAGGATCTTGGACTTTTAGTGGTGCTTTTATATAGTTTTTAAAAAGAATATAAATTGTTGGTCAGAAATGTATCAGTAAGGTGTGTTGTGTTGGTACACATGTGGCTGATGCTTAAGTAATGGTCATGGGGTTTCTGTGTGGATTGTGTTGTAGGGACTCGATGTCCTGGAAATTATGAGAAACATTCACATATTTGTCTCAAGATACCTCTATAATCTCAATAATCAGGTGAGTGAATTTAGGAGATTTTATTTATTGTTTTGTGTTTTTAAGGAAGGCTTTCACTCTGTAGTCCTGATTGCCCTAGAATTTACATGTAGCCTAGACTGGCTTTGGGCCTCCAGAGTCTTAGGATTACAGTGGTATACTACCATGCCCAGCTTGGGTAAAGCTATAAATGGGAATGGCTTTATTAATAGGACAGCCAAAAGACCAGGAATTGATTTTTCAGAGGTAAGTATTAATAAAATGTGTAAAACAGAATAATTGCTTAGAGATTTTTGTTTTTCCCCCTTGAGATACCGTCTCACAGTGTAGCTTTGGCTAACCTGGAACTCGCTGCATAGACCAGGCTGGCCTTGAACTCACAGAGACTTGCTTGTCAGACACTGAGACTAAAGGAGTTCACCACCACAACTGCAGTTGTTTAGACACCTGGGTATTGTTTGTGGCAAGGGTGGTGGTGGTGTCTTCTTAAACGGTTTTGCAATAGTTTATCCTAATGGGTTATTCAACAGTGTTTGGAATTGGCTCTGATTGTTCATAAATATGTTTGCATTACAGATTTTTATTGAACGGACAAGCAACAATAAACATTTGAATACTATTAATATTCGACATATTGCTAATTCAATTCGAACACATGGGACCGGGATCATGAATACAACAGTAAGCATCTTATTGCAGGTTTGGTGGGTGATAGACTCTTGTCTATTCAGTAATTGGAAGATGAGTTTTTACAGCCTGTTTTGGTAAGCACACATTGCTTCCTGTTTATTTCATACCCGAATTTCCATTTTTCCTGATGGCATAAATAAAAATATCTTTGGTTACCATTGTGTTGGATGAGGGGGCACTATAGTGGAAAAAGCAGTGTATGATCTCTTAGCTGTCTGTCATAGTTGTTAGCAGTGGAAGTCAGTACGTTGTATGTGCCTCTCTTATGCTCTCTGAAAATGACTTTAGAAACAGGTCCTTGGATCGGCTTATAAACTGTATTTATTTATTTATTTATTTATTTATTTTTTTTTAATTTTCTTTATTTACATTTCAAATGCTATCCCGAAAGATTCCCATACCCCTCCCCCCACCTCTGTTCCCCTACCCACCCACTCCCACTACTTGGCCCCGGCCTTGCCTTGTGCTAGGTCATATAGAGTTTGGGAGACCAAGGAGCCTCTATTCCCACTGTTGGCCGATTAGGTCATCTTCTGCTACAAATGCAGCTAGAAACACAAACCCAGGGGGTACTAGTTAGTTCCTGTTGTTGTTCCACCTACAGGGTTGCAACCCCCTTCAGGTACTTGGGTACTTTCTCTAGTTCCTGCATTGGGGACCCTGTGTTCCATCCAGTAGCTGGCTGTGATCATCCATTTCGGTATAAACTGTATTTATAAACTATGTAATACCTGAATCTCAGCTCATATCTCATTCTTCTGAAGATTTGTGAATCTGGGTTGGCCCTTTATATAGTCATTCTCAAAGTACCTGCACTTCACCTTTAGAAGTTATGGCAGCTGAATTGTAATGATTTGATAATACATGTTTAAGTTGTCTGCCACTCGGCTGGAAAAGGAAGACAAAGACCTCTAATATTGGAACAGACATATTGCCTTGTGTGCAAAAGGCTTCAGAGCCGTATCAATAGATGAGTAATTGTTTATTTCTTCCTCCAGCACCCTGTTCCTTACGTAATGTCCTTCCAGCCTTGCAGATTAGTGATAAGGAATCTTACTGATGGAGGTGCAGGGAAGATGAGTATTTAAGCCATTTAAAAAGTATATAGTAAGAGAATTCTAGAAATTTCTATGACTTGGGGCATCAGAGAAACTATTTAAACATTTCAGCTCCAATGGTAATTGTACTTTATATAAATAGTACTTTTAGATCACTTACTCTCTAACATTTATTTGAAATTTCGTATTAACTTTTTATTTTTTAATTTTATAGGTTAATTTCACCTACCAGTTTTTGAAAAAGAAGTTCTATATATTTAGTCAGTTTATGTATGATGAACATATCAAATCCAGATTGATTAAAGATATTCGGTTTTTCAGGGAGATCAAGGACCAAAATGATCACAAGGTATGCTATGTATTTTTAGGAGCCTAAATTTTGACTACCGCCTTGCAATGACAGATGTTTATGCTGGACTTTGGTACTTAATGTCTCTGCGGGTGTAGTGTGTGCATGTGTCTCTACCTGTGTCTGGCCACCTTCCCCTGTATATTTCTTATGTTCTCTGTAGGCTTAAGCATACTGGAATATGAAATGATCATTGTAGCTTAGATTATTTGATTTTACAATAAGATACACACCAAAACATGCTGATATTGAAGCACTTACACAGTGTTAGGTGCATCTTCCATCCCGTCATGTCTTTTCCCAGCTCCTTGCCTGGAGGCAGGCACTTTAGTGAGCGGTGTAGTGTAGGGCCCTTCCTAACCCTTCACAGTAGACATGTGTCTTCACACATTTACACAGTGCTGCTTTTTATTGCAAAATAGAGCAGTATTGTCTTACATTGTGCGCTTGATGTCTGTACATATCCCTGCCTAGCCGTTTTTTTTTAAGAGTTAATCATAAAGGGGACTTGTGTACTCCCCAACTAACTCATGGGTATTTTAGTTTTCTCATCTTCTGTTCTTATGAACAGAGCTACAGATAACATATCTAATTGGAGACCATTTCTGAAAGAAAATGTCCTTGAAAAGAAATTTCTAGAATAATGGATGAGAATGAGTACTTCAGATTTCTGGCACATGCTGTCTAACACTCCGGAAATACTACACAATTGTTTCCAACCAGTAGTTTTTAGGAATGCTATTTTATTGGGCTGGAGATGTGGCTTCTTGGAAGTGGGCTTGTCTGCTGTGCCAAAGGCCCCTGGTTCATTCCCCAGTACCATAAGGAAAACAACAGTAATCACGAAATAAACAAAAGCAATGGATGCTGCTTTCATAAAGAGAATTCCAAGCTGGGCGTGGTGGTGCATGCCTTTAATCTTGGGAGGCAGAGGCAGAGGCAGGCGGGTTTCTGAGTTCGAGGACAGCCTGGTCTACAGAGTGAGTTCCAGGACAGCCGGGGCTATACAGAGAGACCCTGTCTCAAAAAAACCAAAAAAGAGAGAGAGAGAGAGAGAGAGAGAGAGAGAGAGAGAGAGAGAGAGAGAGAGAGAGAGAGAGAGAGAGAGAGAGAGAGAGAGAGAGAGAGAGAGAATGAATTCCATTTCCCTTTGCCCTCCCTGCGCGGAGGTTCCCATAGTGAAGTAGAGAGCTGTGGAGCTGTAGGAAGTAACTAGTGCGGGGCAGTGACCGTGAAGATGAAGAGCACACACACTCACATGGTTCTGGACCTGTTTGCTGGTTATAGAACTGCCTGGATTACACTTCCGACTCATCTGGCCATAGCCTTGGTGTATAATAGACCTCAGTGTATTACATTGTAGAAAAGTAAGTAATGTGACATAGTACACTCATCAGTACAGAGGTGTACTTGATGTCTTTTTACTGGGGTGGAAATTATGAGTAAGCATGCTGCTGTAGAGCATTGCTGTCCTCCATACTGATGAGCAGTTCCCTAATTCCACTAGCCAGAATGTATAAAAGCTTTTTCTTGTCTCTAATTGATGATGTCGACTAGAACTTTTTGTTGTGTTTTGTGTTTTTGCGACAGGGTCTCCTGTGAGGCTAGCCTCAGAGGGGGTCTTGAACTTTTGTTCTTCCTGATTTCACCTCTCAAATGCTGGAATCATGTGTGTGCCAATAAGCTAAACATTTTAAGCAGCTTATATATTTGTATGGAAGGAATGTGTTTATAAATTCTTTCTCAACAAGCCTATAGAAACTTGGTTACATATCAGGAGCAAGTACATATGGGGGCTGAGTTCTTTTCAGTCTGATAGAGTGGTTAGGTGATCAGAGTGGGGGTGGGGATGAACGAGCGTTTGTCCTCTAGCTAGGACCAAAACAGCAGCCACAGAAGCACTGGCCTAGAGCACCAGTGTGTTAGCTGCTGCTGCTGGTGAACAGATTGGGCATTAATTGACCTTGAATACCACTAAGGTTTTATTATATAGGTTTGTCATTAGACTTGATTTTTAAATAATAATGAGATATAAAATTAGAAAGGACAGTGATACTGACATCAATTTAGTAATAATTTTATATTTTAAGGGCCTAAAAGTAGTCTTGAATTTATCTCTTTAGTATCCTTTTGATAGAGCAGAAAAATTCAATCGTGGCATAAGAAAACTTGGAATCACACCAGAGGGACAGAGCTACCTTGACCAGTTCAGGCAGCTCATCAGCCAGATTGGTAAGTCACTTAAAAGTATCAGGAAATACAAGTGCCAGAATCTCGTGCACCTTGTATATGAGACAGCTCATGGAGTGTGTAAATACCTCTACTTGACTTCAGCCCACTTACTGAGCTGTTGTGTAGAAACTAGATAAGTGCTTAAGTAAAATTGGTTAAAGCAAATTAGGCATTCACTTAATAACTACCCCTCAGAGTTAACATTAACAGTTAAGAGTTAACTGGTAAGTAAAAGTTAGTAGATTAGTAGGTTTTATATAAATTTTATGACAGTTTAGATACTGAATGATGTCATTTTGTACGTGTGTAGGATTTGTGTTTTAGAAGCAGACTTGACTTCTGAAACCCAGTACATAATTTTTTACAAAGAAGGATTACTCTAAGCTCAGTGTTCTCCGAGCTTTCCCATGTGTAATCCCTAGGAATGCCTGCCTGCCGTCACAGCAAGCATTGCCGTCACAGCAAGCATTCCTGTGAAGTAGGCATGGAACCACTTTCCAAAGAGAATCTTAGAAACAAATGCTGCTGTTGACACTCCAGCCACCAGACCAGCATATGACAAGTCTTTTCGATTCATACCTGTCTGGTGAAGTAGAAACTATTGACATTTACTGAGCATGACTTTGTATATGCATATATATATATATATATATATACACACACACACACACACACACACGTACATACACAGTATGTAAATTATTATTTCCATTCACTTATCCTGGAGGATTTAACTATAACAAAGTGTTAGATGCTGGTGATATGACAATAAATGGAGTCTGTCTTTTAGAGTTTAATTTAATGATGAGGTTGACATACTAGTAATGTATCTAATTTGATCTAGGCCAAAGCTAACAAATGGTAGAGTCTAGAGTTGAACTTCAGTAGCCTGACTAGGGTTTTTGCTCTTAACTGTTATTCTCAGCTAGCATCTTACATTTTAATCAGTCAACATTAATTAAAACAGTCAAACTAGGTAATTTCATTTTTAAAAGATGCATGTTACATATTTTTTTAAAAGCCTGAACAATTGGAATAGTCTTTAAAGTAGATCATGAATAATTTTTGTTGTGTAGCATTAATATCAGAACTGTAATGCTTGTAAAAAATTTACTGTTACCTTTTTATTTGGCCTATTATTTTCTTCCAAATAATTTTAGTTCCATTATATATCAGATTCCTATTGTGATCCAAGACATGTTTGCTCTAGGGATGGGATAGTGAAGAAGTCTGATGTCATATGCAGTGGATTCTTATTTAGCTGGAGAGAGAGGCAGACGAATGCCCATTTATAAGTTCTGGATAAAATGTAATGAGGATGAGCAGTCCTGTGTAATGATATTTGGGAAGACTTCCAGGAAATGATGTTGAGCAGGGACTTAAACCTTGTATGCAACTGGGGAAAGAAAATCCTAGACAGGCAGGCAACTGCAAGTGTAAAAACCCTGAGTCTCCTTGGCATTTTTGAGGAATAGTCTGGAATAGGCCTAGAATGAAGCTAATGAATACCTGAATAGCAACACACAGTGGAGCAGCAGCCCTGGGCAGGGTCATGCAGGGCCATGCTAACAGATGGAGAATGGGTGCCATCCTGAGAAGGAACTATTGTAGTTTTCAGAAAGAACATGACAGCCCAGCTGAATTTATAAGATCCAGGATTTGATAGGTGGAGGGATACTGTGGGTTCTGAAGTTGGTAATGGGAAGTCATGTCAGCCATGGCATATCACAGTGGTCTAGGCAGGAAACTTTGAATGTGGAATTTGGTGATGCTGGTTTTGATCCCTTTCTTCTTATGCCCACCGGGCATTGACCCAGGTCCTCACACTGGATGGCATACCACCAGATCTTTAGCCAGATTCTGGCTGTTTTCAAGGAAGAACTGGTGTAATTGTCCACTGATTCTGTATGAGATGTGAAAGAGAGGAAGGAGTCAGGGTGAAGTGAGGGGTGGTGAGGTCAGGGGTAAGGTCAGGGCATTGGACCCAAGCAAATGAAAAGACAGAACTGCTACTTCTGAAGTAGGAAATGTAGTTGGGGATAAAAAAGATCCTTTGACTTGGGTGTGATTAATATTTTAAATTTGTCTTTGATATATAGGTATGAGTACTGGATAAAAGTCTAGAGCTCAGAGGAGTCCAGGCTAGAGAGACAAATTTGGGATGTACCAAGTAAAGATTCGCAGATACTACTTTAGAGTGAGTGTGTGATTGTGTGTGTGAAAGTTTACTGTAATCTTAAAATGTTTGACCATTTTAATGAAGCTAGCAATTTTAATTTATCAGTTAAATTACATTTATGTTAAAATGTTTATATATAAATCTAACTTTTAAATGCATAAATCTGTAACATTTTTTGAAATAGAAACTAAAAATATAGTAGAATATTTTGGTATTTAGGATTGGAGGCTTCTCAGTTGACTACTTGATATAACTTGTTCTGATGTCAGAATTGCTCATATAAAGATGTGCTTTTTTGTGTGTGATTTTTGAAGGTAATGCTATGGGCTATATACGCATGATAAGATCTGGTGGTCTTCATTGTAGCAGCAATGCCATTAGGTATGGATTCAAACATGATTTTTACCTTTTTTGTGTAATTTAATCTTTCATGATACTATAGAGAAGGTATTTGTCCTTGTTAAATACTATTTGAGGGTGTGGATCTCTTGTTACTGCCCAGACCTCTGCCCCTTATGTGTACTCAGTTAACCTGTTTTCTTCCTAATGAAGAAGAACATGTTAATCCCAGTATCTGAGGAACTTTTTTCTCTTATATTAACATTATATTATGGGGCTAGAGAAATGGTTCAGCAGTTATTCCTTCAGAGTACTTGGGTCCATTCCCAGCACCGGTATGACTGCGAACAGCTGGCTGTCATTCCAGTTCCAGGGGATCCAGCTCCTTCTTTCAGCCTCCACAGGCAAAGACCACACAGGCAGGCAAGCACCCATACACATAAAATAGAAATAAATAAATCTGTAAAAAAAATTTTTTAAGAAAAGAAGGGTGTGTGTGTGTGTGTGTGTGTGTGTGTGTATATATATNATATATATATATATATATATATATATATATATATATATATATATATATATATGACTATTTTTGAAACCATTTCTCCTAAGGTTACAGTATATTGATATTTTTAGAATAACTAATGAATGTAAAGATTGCATTTTGAATATCAGGATGTGATAAAAATTTTATCACGTATAAAATTTTATTTGGAACTAAAGTGATATTAACAACATGCTAAGATTTTCCCGAGTTCATACTCAACTCTTAGTGTTCTATAGTACTTTGATATGTTTGGTTACATACATTTTACTTGCTCTGATGAATTCCTTCTTATCTCATGTAGATTCGTGCCAGATCTTGAAGACATTGTGAGTTTTGAAGAGCTTGTGAAAGAAGAAGGGCTTGCAGAAGAAACACTTAGAGCAGCCAGGTAATTTGATGAGTGGCCAAGATAGGGAAGTTAAAGCATACTTACACCAGACAAGACCAGAAGGCACTGAAAATATATATGGCAGTATTTTGTAGTCTCTACTTAGCAAATGCATTGTTTTTAAAAAGAATACAGTATTTATTCTAAGATCTTTCCAACGTCCTTCTGAAACCTGCTCTCCACATGCAGCATATTCTGCCTGAAGTCCTTGGTGACACCTAAAACCACATTTGTCAAAGAAGTCAGGCAGTGCTGAAGACATGGCTCTGTGGTTAAGAGCACTTGTTGCTATTGTAGAGGACTTCAGTTCCCAGCAACCATGTGGAGACTCCAGGGTGGTGGCTAAAATGTTACTTTTACAAAAGAGTTGAGTATACTGATGGTCCCTGATCTAAGTAAAATAATTTCAACTTTCTATCTTTATGATGTTATAAAAATGATAAGCATAAAATTGATGCCATATTTCTTGCTTTTTAACTTGGTTCTTTTTCCAAGCAAGCAATATGCACTCTGGTTATAGTGATGCTGGGCAGATGTAACAGGGAGCAGTTCCCAGCCAGCTGGGAGGTTTCTGCTTTGTGGTGAAGCTGTGCTGTTCACATTGCCAGCTTACTAGGATATAACCATGTCCCAGGATGAAGAGCATCTGTAGTTACGTCATGTGAATCTCAAAGAACCTTCTCTGGTGGAGGTTGGGAATAGTAGTGGTTGTACTTAACTCCCCAGCCAGTGCAGCTGCTGTTCTGAAGATTGTAAGAAGTGCAGCTCCTAAAGTAGGACCAGAGCAAGGGTAAGCAGATGCAGAGAAGCATTAGTGAGGAGGTTTAAGTCAGCAGAATATAATTACAGAGAGCATGGCTTCTCAAGAAATAACAATTTTTATGGACCAGATGCTTACTGCCAAACTTGATGACCTAAATTCAAGCCTCAGAGTCCACATGCTGAAGGGAGGAAAGCCCTGCAAAGTGTTCTCTGATCTTAACATGTGCATACATAAGCATGTGGATGCACACCCACCCACCCATATACATGCTCTCACACTAGTGTTCTAATAAAATGTCTGATGCCATGGCTCAGCAAGTAACCTGAGCTTCACCTTCAGAACCTTGTCTTCTGACTTGCACACGTGTGTGTGGCACATGCACAGTCATACACATGCAAGTGTACACATGTGTGTGGCACACAGTCATATACCTGGATATGCATGAAAACAATACATGCAAAAAAGAAATACAGACTACTCTTTAAGCCCTAGGATGCTCTATTCTATTTTAGGGACTAAGTTCATTAAATAATACTGACTAGTTTCTGCTCATCCTAAAGTTCAAGGAAATGTTATGCTGTTTCCTGATTTGGAGTGGCATTACATAACCTAGTGAGAGACATGGATTTTTAAAGCAGCCATACCTTTAAAACGGACCCAAGAATGTTTTACTTTTGATATTTTGTAGGCATTTGGACTCAGTCCTCAGTGATCATACACGAAACTCTGCTGAAGGTACAGAATATTTCAAAATGCTTGTAGATGTTTTTGCTCCAGAATTTCGAAGGCCAAAGAATATACATCTCCGAAATTTCTATATCATTGTTCCTCCTCTTGTGAGTATTCTCAAAATTAGAAGTGAGTTATTTGTTGGTGTTAATACAGATTCAGTTTCCATAAAGCATGGTGTTCATTCATGCCTCCTGGTTGTCAGTGAAAGTATGGTGTCAGGGTGTCTTCTAGAGCTTGGGCTTGCCGTCTGTGCTGCAGGGTTAGAGTTGGCAGGCCTTCACTAGCCGTGGCAAGAGAGACCCTGGGGACTGTCAGTTCCTGGAGTAGATGCACATAGGATGTGCACATAGGATGTATGCCATAGGATCATGTTAACTGTGTAATGTAGACTAACTTACTATAGCATCATTTGTTCCAACATAGCTTTTAAGAGCTTTTTTTGTTTTTTTTTTTTTTTTTTTTTTGGTATAACTTCTCTTTTCAGTTGTAAATACTAGCACCTGAAATAAATTTTTTAGTGCTTTCTCCTAAAATATGTTTTCTTTACTAATTTTATAGTTGCTGTCTTTAACTCAAGTTATCAAAAGTTACATTATAAAAGCAATTATAGCAGTGAGAGGAGTGGTATATATTAACAAAAAAAAAATCTGTTTTTAGATTTCTATACTACATCTTTTATATTTTTTAGTGGATATCTTTAAAATCTGAACATCACACAGGCATATGTTAGCTTTTGATTACATCTGATTTGGATCAAGAGTAGTTTTTCACAGTTGGGGATATGAATTACTCCATGGAGTACTTGCCTAGCATGCATGAGTTCCTGGGCTCTGTCTCCAGCACTGTATACCCTGGATGTGGTGTTCGTTCTTATAACCTCTGGTTTGGGAGGTTCAAAGTTATTCCTGGCTAGCCTGGGTGGGATCTTAACAATAGCAACAAAAGCTGCTGGAGAGATTGGCCAATAGTTATATGTACTGGCTGCTTTTCCAGAGGAGCCTGGTTTGATTTCTAGCACCTGCATGGAGACTCATGACTGTCTGTATCTACAGTCTCAGGAAATCTGACATCCTCTTCTCACTTCTGGGGCACAGCATACATATGGTGTACACATACACACACACACACACACACACACACACACACACACACACACACACACGCACGCAAACATACACACATTTGTATATACATATACACACATAAGCAAACATGCATATACATAAAAACAGAAAAATTTAAAATGCTTGAAATAATAAAAACCCTTTGCCTGACTCACTAATAATAACAACACACTCTACTGGTAACACCTATTAGAGATTGTTATCCACTGTCACCACCTTTCTCTTGACAGATATTCTATTGTATACATCTGTTACTTACTGTTAGTTTTGTAACTGATGTGGCAGAGATGCTCATGCACATCTGCTGAGTGTCTGCTGAAGATGCTTGTTATTTGGTGATGCTGTATGACCTTGAATTCTCCCCACATTTCTTTAATCTGGGGATATTCAGACCCTGGTGGGTACTGGGAAAGCATTGATGAGCTTTGTGAAGTCTGGATTTATAAAAAAAATCAGTCATGTAATAGACTAAGTGCAGCACACAGACATAGTATGCTGTTTTTTTATGCTTTGTAGTCTAAATTTTGAGGGGGGTAAATATAAATGAGCTGCCAAAAAAGATTGAAATGGATGGTGATAAAGATCTCACAGATTGTGACCGTCAGATATTTTCTAGGTAGCCACTGCTCACTAGGGGGAGCTATGACGGCAGAAGGGAAGATTGCTTTGTTACAAGTGCTTTATGTTTTGAGGCAAAGAAAAGCCACTTCTCCTTCCCTTGTTGCTTTGTGTTTGACTTAGGGTTAGCCTCTTGGAAGATTCAATGTTTTCACCCCAAACTGTGCACAATTACTTCTAGTGAGCACTGGGCCAGGGCCAATGGAGGGGATTCTCGTACTTAAAGAACTCGTAAGAAAAGTCCTCAGGAGGCATACATGGACTTGTGTTCTCACCAAGGGACAGTTTACCTGAGCCACATGTTCAGGACCTGAGAAGAAATTCTCTTTGTAATTCTTGAAATGCCTGTTATAGCATCTAAATTTAGCCGATTTTGTTAGCTTAATTGTTGTTCTGTATCTTTCTCTTTTTAGACTCTGAACTTTGTAGAACATTCTATAAGTTGCAAAGAGAAGTTGAATAAAAAAAACAAAATAGGAGCTGCATTTACTGATGATGGTTTTGCCATGGGTAAGCTCAATAGAAGTATTTTGCCATCAATTTGTGTTTCCCTTAAAATGGGCTCTTAGAAAAATTGCTTGAAAATGGGTTTATGTGCCTTATAGTAGATTATTTTTCCCAGCAGTGCCTGCTACCAGGGCGAGCTTTTAAACAAGGCCTTTTTGTCATCCAGGTTGTCATTGACCCCACCATGGAGCTTACTATCTGTCTGATTTGCCCTTCTGTTTGGGATTGCGCTGTTGTGGTTTTAGTTTTACATCTTAACGTTTAGTTTCATTGGTACCTCTGTAACTTCCTTTTTTCTGTCAGTCAGCTTTGGAAGTTTGTATCATAAATAAGATTTTTCTCCTTTCATTCTCCCCACCCCACCCCACCCCACTCTGGTTTTCTGGTGATGTCTATGATTGTGTTATTTTTATTTTTTCTTTAGTTTTTAAATACTTTCCACTTATTTTTTAAAGCAGAACCAGAAGAGGTTGTGATTAACTTTATCATTTTTGTTGAGAAAAGTGACTTGAAAGTGTTGATTGAGGTGCCTAGCTTGGTGTGTGGAGCTGTGGATACAGGGGAAAGAAGAGCTTCTGTACTCACTGTCATTTACATTTTGGTTTTGCTAATGACTTAGGTGTGGCTTATACCTTAAAGCTTTTGGATCAGTATCAAGAGTTTGATTCACTTCATTGGTTCCAGTCTGTTAGAGAAAAATATATAAAGGAGATAAGAGCAGTTGCTAAGCAACAGAACGTGCAGTCAACTAGTCAAGATGAAAAACTGCTCCAAACCATGAATCTTACTCAGAAGCGACTGGAGGTCTATTTACAGGTAATGGATCCAAATACCCTCCGACTAACTTTAGTGTGTATTACACTCGACACCCAAAGCCGTATGGCAAGTGAGATAGTAGCAGTAAAAAGATTATGTGTTCGAATTGATAGTTGGAATCCATTGGTCATAAGAAAATTAGATTGGGGTAGGCAAGATGGTCACTGGATAAGCTGCCCCAGGGCTGGATCAGATCCCAAGACCCACGTAGAAGCTGGGGAGGTACACTTGCCTGTATTCCTAGTACCTAAAAGGCAGATGTGGGAAGTGCCCTCCAGCAAGCTGGCTAGCTAGTCTACCCAGAATCAGTGATAGACCATGCCTCAGCACACAAGTGGAGAGTAACCAAGGAGGATAAACCTCCATGCACACGCCCACATGCATGAATATCCAGCCACACATGTGAACGTGCATGTACACACACCAAGCACATGTGCGCAAGACATTATTACTTTGCTGTTTCCCCATAACTGATTTCCTTTTTATTTCAAATTTTCTCATGTAGGAATTTGAACTGCTGTATTTCTCCTTGAGCAGTGCAAGAATATTCTTTAGAGCAGACAAGACTGCGGCTGAAGAGAACCAAGAAAAGAAAGAGAAGGAAGGTCAGTGAGTGGTGTCATCGAGCAAAGACCACTAAGTCTTGACAGTATACACGAGTGTCCCACTATCTTGTTAGGTTTCTCGTTTACTTAATCTTCTGGAAAACAATACAGCCCTAGAAATGAGTCTCTTGTTAACACCTGTGTGGGTCCCATGAGATACACAAAGGAAGTAAATCAGTACTCAGTCCTGCTGGTTAGGTACTCCTCGTCTGGGCTATTCCGACTCTCACATTCTAGCTGTGTTTCCATCAGTAATGGCAGTGCACCACAAGGTGATTTTCTGTGTGATCCAGATGGATGGAAGATTTCTCTTCATGCTTAAAAGTTAACTAGTACAGTTTGTGATGTTAGAAAAACGTTTCACAGATACAACTTTCTAACTGACACTTAGTACAATAGATTTTCTCATATTTATTATCTTAAAGTTTCTTATCTTATTTTCTCATATTTATTATCTTAAAGTTTCTTACCTTATTTTCTCATATTTATTATCTTAAAGTTGACTTAAATTTTCTGTTGATGTTTGCACTCGTGTTTTCAGAAGAAATTAAAACAAGCAATGGAGATGGACCGGAGAGCACTGTGTCTGCAGATCCCGTAGTGAAATGATGGTATGCAGCCGTCAGACATGTCATGATGCTTTTCCAGAGACATGGATGCTATGGCGTGCTTGATAAGTTGTCATTTCCCAGGTCACACCTATGGAGACTGTACGGCAGTGCTCTGCAGTCAAGCCCACTTTATTTCTGATGCTCTAGCTTACAAGGGCCAAGAAGCAAACGGTAAGACTGGATCTTTGGAGTGTAGGCTGAAGGCACCCCTGCGAAACTCTGCCATGAAGCTGGCGAAGGGCAAGTCCAGATCCCTATCTCATCGCCTCCATTCCCTGTACTCTGTGTGTTTGTAATCTGTCCGTGTCTTTGATTCATGTTGATCTCAAATCATGGGAAAGTCAGTGCATATGCGGTACACAGCCAGTAAATACGCAGTTATAAAAGAGTTGAGCCTGAAAGTCATGAAGCATCTGTATCAGAGACTATGTGAGGATGCTAGACATGAGCAGAGTGTTACTGCCTGTGCACAGCGTGGCCAGTTGGTGATCCTTCCAGTGTTGTTGGATCCCACGTGATTCACACGAGCTGCTGATGTCTTTGGTGAGACATTTTATAATAGTTTACATTGCTTTGGGAACATTTATCCTCCAACAATTGCTTTAAATTTAAGATTTAATACTCAAAGAAAACTCAGATTAAGCCATAGACAGGATCCCACTTGAAGTTTCACTAGGTTTGAAGGCACTCTGTGATACTAGGGAAGAAAAGAATGAATTATCTACATCCAAACTCAGGTTTCTTCATTACATTAAATTGAAATCTTGGTGGCAGTCTAGACAGAATTTTACTTTAAATCAAGTATAATCTAAGATATAAGATTAAATAATAGCTGCACTATGACAGGTGTTCAGTAATATACCACTGTGAGAATAAAACTAGTATACCATTTACTGATTTTAAAAGAATGAAAGACTTTGAGCAAATTTAGTTCCCGACAAGCTACTAGCTTTATTTTTGTAAAGGTATGCTAGTTGATAGTTAAGTGGGTTAATCATGGCCTTTTTTGAATGTATACTAATGAACGTATACTAAAATGATGCCTTTGGGATGAAAAGGAAGGTTTAGAACTTTAAATACAGACTTTTTTTTTGGGAAATGCTTTCTTTTTATTGCATTTACCTGCTTAACCATTTCTTTGGATACATCTTGCATGAAATCGTAACACTTAGAATTCTGACATTCTTCCTTGGTTCCCACTTTTGGAGTGGAGATACAGTGCCCAACCTAGACTCAGTGGTTATGGTCAGGGTAACTGTCTCAGCCCAAGCTAAATACTTTGACTGTTAAGTCAGAAGAAACAGAATAGATTGGAAATGGTTTTTATTATATAAGCATGGCTTATAGAATTATGAAGAAAGGACGGATTAAAGGCATTTAATATTTGTAATTGATACTAACTGTAGAGATGGCCCTAAAGCATGCTGCATAATTAATAATTTATATTTTCATTATTATAAATGTTTATATTAACGATACTGGATTTGATTATATCAAATTAGTCACCATTTTATAGTACCAATATTTCTGTCTTTTTCTTAAAAATGTTCTTTGTTTAATTATTCCTGAACATGAGAGTTCACATACTCCCTGGACACTTAAAATTGGGAAGTGACAGATACCTGTTTTACCTTTAGTTAAAAATAATGTCACTATAGTCTGGATAAATTATAATAAGTTCATGTATTTGAAATAAAGTCTCTGAAGAGAGTATTAAACTGCTGAGCTACAGGCCTTCAGTATATTCACACCTGGTTACTGTATACGTTGGATGATGGTTTTCTTTTGCTAACAATATTTTTTCAGAAATATTGTAATTTTAAATATTAACACAAGTGTTTTGTTGTAAATTCACAGAAAACTTAATGATGTTCAAATTCTCAGGAATTAAGAACTAACCATAACATTGTCAGTTCTAATTAAATTTTGTAAAAGAAAGCAAGTTTGTTATCTCACTTGAGTGGGGTTCTCCTTTCCCTTGGCTCAAATAGAATACAATACGTATAATAAAGCATTAATAAATATAATTTCAAAACTCTCCTTCCATTGGATGCTTATGGTCAGAATTGAATGTTGGCAGCCAGTGGGTTTTCAACATATTTTTGTTGGTGTGTGGAATTGTGGATTGAACTAGATAGTGGTCTGCCCCTTGACCCAGTAGTACTTGTTAACCTCTCTTAGGTTCCCTTACATACATTATGTGTGATCTTTTTTAAAGAAATAAATATAGCACCAGGGTAGTGTACGCCTTTCATCCCAGCACTAGGGAAGCAAAGGTCTGAGAGCATCTCTGAGAGCTCAAGGCTAGCCTGGTCTACAGAGTGAGTTCCAGGACAGCCAGGGCTACACAGAGAAACCCTGTCTCGAAAAACCAAGAAACCAAAACTAAACACACAAACAAAAAGGAAATAAACATATGCACCTAGACTAAAAACAAGCATGAATTGGGATTGAATGCCTATGTGTCACAGATAAAGAATTTTCTTGATCATTCACAGGTTGCTTCTCTTAACTACCAGCGTGCTACTCTTAAGACCCAGCGTGAAGTTACTTCCTTTCCTACTCCTGGAAAGGGAGCCTGTGTTTCTGTGACATGTTATAATTAGCAGTTGTTCCTGTTTACAAATAGGACCTGTTTTGAAATTGTAATAAACAAGGTTTTTATTTTTCCCTTGGGAGCGAGTCTTACTTTCTGTAGCTCAGGCTGGCTTGAAACTTAGAGTTGCTCTTTGGCCTCTCACATGCTGGGGTTACAGTTATGCACCACCACATGCAGCTGTTGTGGAGACGGGGTTGCATTCTGTCAGGTTGCATGCTGATGAAATACCTAACTGCTGTTTCTGTTTCTTATTTAGCATTAACTGATAACATGGAGGCGTGGGACTACTGCTACCTGTGCTCCTCACACTGGGCTGCCGGGTGGAATAATTCTCTTTACAGCATTTGTGACAGACATTTCAGACTGCAGTCCTGTTTTGGGACCTTTTTTTTGCTGCATGTTTTTGTTTTGAAACCAAGGCCTTGCAACTTTAGGAACAGTTTAATAGGATTGTAAAAATTTCAAATGAAAGAATGCTAGAACAAAAAGAAATCTGTAGACATGAAGCAAAGTCATGGCACTACGTAGGTGATGATAGCAAAGTTAGAATTCAACTTATAAGTAAGCTTGTAGTTAAATATAAAAAGGTAAGTCGGTGGATTCCCCTGTTTTAGAGCAGTGGGCCTTTACCACTTTGTCTCTTGGGAGTCTCCAGTTCCCATCAGTGAAAGTATACCCAAGAATATAGATGAGATTCATCTTCCAGTTCATACAAATATATCATAATTTTGCACATGTTTAAGAACACATTTATAGATCTCTATGTAGTAAAATATTTTAAGGTGAAGGGCATTAAAACATAAGCATGACCTATATAAAAAGCATTATTAATGTATTTAATCCTTGGTAAATTTGTACAAAAGGTAAGCACTAAAAATTACTTCTCATACCGGAATGTCTTCAAAATTAATACATTGAGAACATTTGGAGATTACTTTGTGTCTGAGGTTATGTAGATATCACATGGTATGTGGTTAAAAGTGTAGACTTTGGAGCAAAATGGTTTCAAATGTCAGCTTGCCTAGAAGCGGGTTCCTGACCCTGTCTGGGCTCCATGTACACCAGTAGAAGTTGGAACAATATAGTAGTATTTAGATCAAAGGCTTCTAAGGACTATGTTTTTTTATAAAGCTTTCTCTATATAAAAAGAGGTAATACTTTAAAGTTAGGCATGGTGACATATACCATATCCTATATTCTAGTGTTATGGAGAAAAGCTTGGGGAATCTTGAGTTTGAGGTCAGCCTGGGCGATGGTGAGACTGTATCTCAAAAAAGGAAGAAACATTGCTCGGTACTTAGTTTAGTTCCTGTGTGTTAAAACTGCTGTTAATATTAGCTAGTGTAATGTTTAGGTTGTTACCTCTATTTCCATTGGTAGAAATACATTGGGTGTATGAGTGTGGTTGTTACTAGTCTCTGGTAGTGGCTCAGCTAGTTGTTGACAGTGTAGTACTATTCCCATTATCATTAAGGTGTTTGTGTGTTGGAAGGATTAGAACACCTATGAACACTATTTGTATAGGAATTATTTAAAAGTATTTAATCCTTATAGAATCTGCATGAAAGCTAACCTAAAGAAGGTGGAGGCTAGCCCATACTGGGAATGGAAATTGGCAGCTAGCTGGCTTCTCATAAGGTCCTTCTCATCTTTCAGTTGGGAACATGGTAAGCTTTCAGTGCTTTTCATGCAATTTCATGAAGTTGAGACAAAGGACCAAGCCACCCACTGCTTCTGGCTTAGATGATATGTGAAATACTTGGGAAGCCACCAGGTAGGGTGAGACTCAGTCCTTCGAAGTCCCTAAGGCTGCTCCACCTCCTGTGGGATCTGATGGTAATCTGTTCCTGCTTCTGTCAGTTTTCCAAGTAATACAGTTCAGTTAATAGAAATGATCTATTCTCATTTTATGCCTTTAAAAATGGAGTATTCTAGCCGTGCGTGGTGGCGCACGCCTTTAATCCGAGCACTTGGGAGGCAGAGGCAGGCGGATTTCTGAGTTCAAGGCCAGCCTGGTCTACAGAGTGGGTTCTAGTACAGCCAGGACTACACAGAGAAACCCTATCTCGAAAAACCAAAAAAAAGAGTATTCTGAAGTTCTTCCATGTTGATTCACCACTGTAGTAGACTAAGCTTTCCTTCTCTCATAACTGGTTGCATGCACGCCAATGTTTTCTTCTGTCTGGTACAGTGAGGCCATTTTCATTCATGTCTGGGGCGTGGGTGCTGGGATAGGCACACGTGGAGCTGATCCCGTGGTAAGCTTTTGTGGGTAAGATCCATTTATGCCTGCTGTGTGCCTATAGCTTTCCCTTCTTGGTTGAGACTGGGCATGTTTTTTTCCCAGCCCAGTAACCTATGCAATTCTCTGACTTTGAGTATCTTAACAGTCTTCTCCATATTTAGGTGCTTGGTCCTGTGCTTGGTTATGTGTTTGCTCCGTTTGTTTTCATTCTGTCATGGTATCGTTGGATGTTTTAGTACAGTCTTTTTAGGTTTACCTCAGGGCTTGCATGGCTTGTTTTATTTTAACCAGTCTGTGTAGTGCTTTGGTGGGTATTGCTGTGTATGGTACTAGGAATTGAACTCGAGGACTTGTTCATGGAGGACAGGTGTGCCTCTGAACCACAGCCCCGCTCTGGTGTTTTACTTATCAACTGAGTTATCACCGAGTTTTGTCTCTTTGACCCCTCACTGAAAAGCTGTAAACAAGGAAGCTTAGATGCATCTATCAAAGGGGTGGGTCCTTCTAACAGATCTTATGTGGTTATCCTAGTTTTGGGTGGTAAAGGATTTTTTTGTTTGTGTCGTGTTTTGTGACATATGCATGAGTAAGTGTCCATGAGGGCACCTTGGCTTCCAGAGGTTGATGTTGGGTGTCTTCCTCTGTTGCTAACTAAATGGACCTTGTTGATAACTGGACTGAGACTGGATGGCTAGCAAGCTCATCTAAGGCCCTTTGACTTACACAGCAAGCATGTTACCCACAGAGCCAGCTTTCCAGCCCTTATGTTTTTCAAGACAAGATTGTTGTTTAGCCCAGGCTGGCCTTGAACTCATCCTTCAGCTGAGTGTTGAAAATGTAGCTGTGTCACTGTCACTAATACCCAGGCCTGATGACACTTGTACCTCCAGCACTCAGAAGCAAGACTGCAAGGCCAGTCTGGTCCACATACCAAGACTTTAGTTTTCTTCTAGGGGTGGTCTATAAACTAACCACAAAAAGCAGTTTGAGATGAAACAGTTTTTATTGCTAAATTATTACAAAGACAGGTTGTTGAAGATGGTTACAATTAATTTATGCTGCATGATTTCAGGACCTTTATTTCATAATTAGGGGTTGGAGATTGGTCTGGGACCCCAGGAACCAGAAACATCAAGGTAGAAACCAGAACTTCACACCCAGCCCCACAGCCAGCTGAGCTTCAAGTGAGTTTTAAATTAATTGGTCCCTTTGAGGAAGGTCTGGCTCAGAAGAAACAGGAGCTAGTAGAACTGTCCCTTGCTCACAGTGAGTAGCCAGAGAAAGCAGCCACATCTAAGAGGACCTGAAGCTTTTGAAAACTGGCTCTGAAAGGTTCTGTTGTGAAGGCTTGCTAAACCAAATTGCATACCAGTGCCATGAGGTCCAGGCATGAGACCATCGGGTTATAAATATATAATCTTCAGAATGACAGGCACTTAAAACTAAGTAAAATACAAAAATAGATCATATTAATAGTAACTATTTAGTATTTAACAAATTGTAAATCCAGGGTTTTACCATTTATAAAAGGATCCTAGGAACTGAAGTGATATTATCCAAATAAAGTGAACAATGCATTTTTATAGCTCTCGTTCTGGGTACCAACAGTCTGAAGCAAAGACTTACCACAAAGCACCTAAAATAGCATTTGTAGAGGGTAGGCACACTCTCACCCATCTCTTACTGTCTCCCTCCCAAGTTTCTGTGCCAGGGCATCCAAGGGTACACTCCGCACGGATAGTCGGTGTTCTAAATTCAGGTCAGTGTGCCTGTACGGCAGAGAAGTTGAAAACTGCTTAAGGAGGTGGCTCTCCTTCCCACGTGCTCTGAACCCCGATGCCCAAGTGAGTTATGCTTCAGATTCTGCGCCTCTGTTTTCACTTGGACTTCCGCCAGTGTCATCTGCTTGATCGTTTAACAGTACATACTTTCCATCATTGGTTAGTGGTACAGACAGCATTAATCGAGCCAGTGCTTCTGGATCCTGAAGTTAAGAGAGTTTAAGAGAGGGGAGAAAGAAAAAGCTTAAGATGCACTTGAACCCCTGTGGCTTGGCTTTCAGTGTTGTGTGCTGTAGCCCCACTCCTTCTAACTCTAGTCTGTGCATTGTCATCTGAAGACTCAAGAGGATTACATCTAGATTCCAAGGGCTTCCCTCTGGGCCATGCAGACCTCCAGAGTCCACATGGCAACACAAAGCTTCACAAAATTTGCCTTGTATATCTTTAAAGCTACTTGGAGTAGGCAGAAGCTGTGCAGGAGCCCACTCTGTACTGCCCTCGCCCTGCTCACAGTTGTTCTTGCACTGCAGACTGCCACAAGCAGGCGTGTGCACTTCTGACCTAAACCTTTGCCTGCTGTCTACTCAGCAGCACTTCCTGCTGTCCAGGGCAGACTGAAGCTTACATCACCTAACAGCTTTTTAGGTGAATGGAAGACTGTAAACTGTTGAGAAACATGGAGGTCTCGGTCTCTGCTCATATCTAGTAAGCACCTGGCTGGTGGTTGCAGGGCTTCTGCCTGTCACCAGCCTCTGGGGACTGGGTGCTAGTGCAGATGTGTCTTAGTTTGAAAGAGAAGAACCCTAGCCAGTTTGAACACAAGCAAGAAAATTAGTCAAGTGAAGCTGCAGCAGTGCTGTTAAGAGGAAAGGCGTCACATGAGCTGGAGCACAGGCCATAGCATGGGGGGGGGGGGGTTGGGGGGGTTTTTTTTTTTTTTTTTTTCTGAATTATTACTGTGTCTACAAATGTCTTGGTTACTGAACCAGCCCTAAAATGCATCTTACCTTCTGAACCTCAATAATTTCTTTCCCCAAATTAATAGCATAGCATATCTGTAACAGACAAGAAAATAGTGTTTAGCAAAGGTAGGAAGAAGTAAACAATTCTAGAAAACAGTATGTTCCAAGGAGCACAGTGAGACCTCTGTCTGCTCACACCCAGATGTTGTTCAGTGGCACTGTTATGACAACAGAAATATCCCAGGTAGTGGAAGACCCAAGTTACCCGCTGTTTGCAGTTCTTAGCAGGACACTTTCCCCTACATGTTCATATACACAGTGGTAAAATAAGTACTTAATGACAGGGCTGGTTTTGATGGATTTGAAGGACCAGCTGAGTTAAGTATTTTCATACAAAGGAACACCTTTGATGCTCTTTCCTTTGCTTCCTCTGAGACTGTTTTTCTATTTCTCTTTCGACTTTGCTTTAATTTTCTTTAAAACTGATTCTCAACCTGTGGGTCACAACCTCTTTGGAGCTTAACTAACCCTTTCATGGCGTCACCTAAGACCATCAGAAACAGATATTTACATTACAATTCATAACAGCAAAATTATAGTTAGGAAGTAGCAATGAAAGTACTTTCATGGTTGAAAGTCACCATAGCATGAGAAACTATTAAAGGGTTGCATCATTAGGAAGGTTGAGAACCACGGCCTTAAAAGAGCAAATTCAAGTGCCTTTTAGCACTTCATGATACCAAACAATTCTATCTAGTTATTAGGGTTGTTCCCTTTCAGTGGGACCTTCTTAGAAGGTATCACTGTCTGAATGTCTCGACAGAGGCAGGAATAATTAGCCAGGAATTCAGATGGATAGTGAAAGCCCCAGGCCCATGGAAGACAGCCTTACTGAGGTACAGGGAATACCTTCTCTCCTTCTGAGTTGCTTTCAAAAATGTATGTGCTCAGGGACTCCTCCCCTGTGGCCTCCGGTCCCCGGATGACAAAGCCAAGCAGTCTTTTGTTTTCTTGATGCACAGCAAACTGGGTGACGCTGGCAAGCTCAAACTTTTGGGGAGAGTATGAGGGAAAAAACAGGATGGGACAGAATGAATAACTGCATAACTGGAATTTAAAGACCAACAACACTGTTCTATGGCAAAGTTGAAGATGTACTATAGGGGGATGGGACAGTCATGGGACTTGCAAAGTTACCTTGTGACTGGGTTGGTCTCCAGGGGCAGAGGAGAACTGAGGTATGATTATGAACATTAAGATGTAACAGGTACTTACACAGGCCCTTGACACTTGAGTCTGAGGATCTATCAACCTGAAATTGTAAGAGATTCATTACCATACATGTTGCTCATACACGTTAAGTCCCACAAATATCCCATGTATGAAGAGTAAGGCCTGCTTGAGGGAAAGATAAGACAGTCTTGTGTGACCCTGTGCTGTGGTTTCTGCCCAAAGTACCTGGTGTGGAAGATAGCATAGCAGACAAGAACAGTGAGTCCTACTGTGGTTTCTGTAGTTCTGACATATGACATAGTGGACCACTCCTTGTGTGACCACCTTCTGTAAGGATACTCATTAGCAGATTTCATTGTCCCAGCATTTTACTCAGCGGGAAGGAGGAGTGGTAAGAGAACAGGAAGGCCTGACCAAACTGTGTATGTGTGGCTGTGACGCTAAAGGCCACTGTGGGAGAAGGATGGCTCCGTGGGGGTCTGAGCACCCGCTGTGTGACACCCAGCATAGACATTAACAGCTATGTGTGGCTGCATGCACCTGCCCTAGCCCTGAGCAGAGCAAGGGGCCAGCTCAGTGAGACTTAAGTACTAAGGTGTCGAAAGACGGGGCAGACACCTGTGCCCAGAGGGCACATAACACCAAAATAGTGAATAAATCCTTAATGCCTTTTAAGAACCTGTTTTAAGCTGTATCTGATTATGCTGCTGTTTCTTGGCACTGCATTACTGTGTAACTTGCTACTACTGTAAACAGGTACATTTCTATTATGGACTCTGGTGTTAAAATTGATATACGGTGTCATACTTTTTGAGGGACTGATGCAAATTTCACAGTTAAAAGCAAAATACAGTTTGTAAAAAAAGTCTAGAATAAGCAGATATGCAGAGATAATTTTAAATTTTAAGCATGTATCAATTTCTACAGAATTTTTTTAAAGACAGGGTTTTATTTGTCAATCTTAATTCTCAGGAATAAGATCCCTAACAAGTTGTTTTTTTTTTTTTTAATTTTTATTTTTTTTAAGAGATTTAAATAATGAAGTAGGTTGGTAATAATGAAGTAGGCTGCCTGATGAGTGTGTTCCCTGGGATTGACTCACTAGAGCCATCTTCTGGCCTCCTGTAGAATGTGTACACACACAAACACTGAAGAATGAAGCTAAGTCCTGGCTGTCTTTTCTCCCGTTGGTACGCATTAAGTACTGCCAGTGTGCTACTTCAGTGCAGGAAGAGGTTGAGGACTGAAGAGGTGCCACACCAGGAATAAGCCTAGGCATCACATCTAAGCCCGTGCTACACTAATCTAATTCAAGCAACCACGGCATGGGTGAAACGGACTTGATTCGGTATTGTTACCACTTAGCTGTGTAATGAACCTAAAACACCGTGATGGCAGCTAAAACATGTCTGCCCAACTAAGTCGGCAGCATGCGTTGTGTGGCTGCAGACTAGCTGCACATGGACGCTGCATGGCTTCGTAAATTCGTGTTCTCTGTTGCTGTTTTCTAAAAACTGTATCTTGAGATAACAAGATGACTGCATAAGCAGTGGCATCACTGGGGACAGTCCAGGTTTGGACATCGCTAACCTGAAAACTTAGGTTAGAAATATGTAGATAATGAAACCACAGTGAAAATTCCACACCATGAAACTTTGCTTCTGGTGAAAAATTATTAAAAATGATTTGTAGAGTAACTGTTTATGTATAAGGTACAAATGAAATATTTTATGTGTAAAATTGGGGCTCCATCTCCAAGATATCTCATTTGTGTGTGTGTGTGTGTGTGTGTATAAGTATGTATGCATGCATGCATGCATGTAAAATTACTTGAAAAAGAAGAGAAACAAAGAAAAAAGTCAGGAAGAGTGCTGGCCCAAGCATTTCAGGTTAGTACTAATCTATATTCACTGATAACAGGGATCTGAAGACATGTTCTTGCTGGCTTCAGTCCTCTTGACCCCATCTTCCATGTGCTGGAATTGCATACATGCATTACCACACCCAACCCAGTTCTGGGTCAGAATGGGTCTTTTATTCTATATATCAAAAGGCAGAAGGGATTTTAACATTCCAAATGGGTAAGCGTTCTTTACCCAGGGAGGAATGAGAGTCTGAAGGGAACTGAATGTACCTCAGGGTTTGACTAGTGACCATCAGATGGGACTCGGTCATGCGGAAGATGTTGTGAATAGCTCGAGCAGCCAGTACTTGTCTCATTGCTTCATAAATCACTTCGGTTGTGCTGTCTGTCTTAACTGCCATTGATCCCAAAAACCGAACGATGAACATCTGCTGCAGAAGAGAATCTGCAAGAGAATATGTTCCACTCAGGATCACATGAATGCAATGTGCTACCAACATCAAGAGCCTGGGTACAGGTGAAGACTTGGGCTGGCTTTCTATGGCTTTAACAAGCTCAGCATTACAAAAGCTCTGACCCCTTACTGTCTGTATTTGTCTGTGGAGCTTCAACAGACTCACCCTTGTTTTTCCAGCTACAAAATTCTGAGTGGTGACAGATGAACATCCTGTCACTCAGTCTCAGTGAGCCTTTCCCAGTACCTCTCAGTTATTTGTGGGCCATTGAATAGTTATGAGAAGTAAGATGTAATACTGGGCCACATTTGATCCATACACATTTTTATTACCACAGAGCCAAAGTTACATACATCCCATAAAAGAATGGAAATGTCAATTTGTATGTGTGTGTCTTTGGGACACCCTGCCCCCAAGTATTCAGAGTGGAGCCAGGGCTTTGTGCACGTTAAGCGAGTGTTCTACTCCTGGACTACATCCCCAGCTCTCAGAAGTTTCGCAGGCTGGCCTTGGACGGTAGCCCAAGCAAGTTCTAAGCTCAGGACTTTTTTTTTTAAGCTATTTTTTTCCTTATTTGTTATTGATTGACTGATTGATTTACCAGGACATTTTCTTAAAGCTAACTTTTCCTCATTCATTCATTATTCGTGATGGTGTTTTGCCCATGTGTATGTCCATGCATGCAGTGCCCTTGGAGGCCAGAACAGAATATCTGTTCTCCTGGGACTGAAATTATGGCTTATTGTCAGTCACCACGTGGGTACTGAACCCAGGTCTTTTGCAAGAACCACCAGTCCACTTAACCACTGAGCCGTCTCTCCATACCTACTCACTATCCCCTTGCTTACCCCCAAATAGCTGGTACTACAGGCATTTGCCATAGGCCAGGTTCAGTGGTGGCATAGTCTGACAGTACTGAGCAACAACTGAAAGATGATTAGATGACCCCATCCTTGTTTATAAAAACTAACGTGCTACACGTGGTCTTTTTTTTTTTTTTTTTTTTTTTCTTTCAAGACAGGTTTTTCTGTGTGGCCCTGGCTAGCCTAGACTTGGCTGCCTGCCTCTGCCTCCTGAGTGCTGGGATTAAAGGTATGTGCCAACATGCCCAGGTCTGGAGTTAGTTTTACATAAATAGTTTTATTTGAGGCAGAATCCTGCCACATAGACTAGGTTGGTCTTGAACTCAGTGACTCCTGTCTCAGTCTTTCCAGTTCTGGAATTATTTTGCAAGTGCTTCAAATTACTGAAGTTGTCCTGGCTTGGATTTCAAAATCTGCTTCATAGAATTAGGTCTTGAATTCCATGACCCTTCTGTCTCAGCCTCCCTAATGATGGGATTATAGATGTCTTCTGTCACTTCAGCTACCACGATTCCACTTTAATCATGACCATTTTTTTCCTCTGAAAAAACCTGCTCTATAGGAAGCTAATAACAAATTAGATTTGATAGTGCCTCTGGGCAGGAGCTTCAAAAAGGGCATGGTCTGGCTAAAGCTAAGATAGCCTTCCTTTTTGTCCAAGTTTTCACAGAACACGCTGAAGGGTCACATCTGAATTCTTACCTCTACCTTAGCTTTAGTACATGACTTCTCACCTTCAGGGCCCTCTTCATTTGTACAGGCCAGAGAGAACATGGGACTGGGCACTTACCTTCTGCTTCAGGGAATGAATCATCCTCCGTCTCACCAAAAGGGTTGGTGCGCCTAGGGGAACAGCCAGAGGTCAGCAGTCCTGACAGCTGCAGCTGACAGGATGCTTAGCACCTGAGCTCTTGGTCAGGAGGGTACCACAGTAGCAGACTGGTAGTGAGTAAAGACACAGACAAACTGGCGTTCATTTTCCCAAGACAGCCACCTCAGCTATTACCTGCCACCCCTGTTCTGGTCAAGGAATTCCATTGCTGGAAGTACAATATCAAACTGAATGGGTGTCCCCGGTGCAATCAGTTCCTCTGTTTCAGGAATGTTGGCTGTTGCTTTGGGAACAATCTTGTCATCTCCTGTGTCTGAATTTTTTATGTTTTGACTAAAATATAAAAAAGGAGAAAAACGTGATCAAATTTTGCACTTGTTTAATGCTGCTGTGACTTTTACATATTGAAATACAAAGGAGCCTCCAGCTGCTCTCTACAAAACCTTCAACTGCACGTCCTTGCCTAGAGCCATTCACTTCTTCATGCTAGTCAGTCCCTCTGTTGCTCACCATTCCAGGCAGGGTGTTAGGACTTACATACTGTTTTCTCCCTTAGAGATGGGATTTTAGGAGGGAGGCTACAGCCAGCTCTCACTGACACATAGTAGGTACTGAAGACATGTTAGCTGAAAAAACAAAACATTTGGACCTGACATTTCACTGCAACCCAGCTGTAACTTTCTGAAAATCCCTTTCCACTCACTAGACCACCACTTGACAGAGACAGCAAACATGCCACGCGTTCCTGTTCCTGTGAGCTCCATCCCAGTGCTTAGCCAACTCTCCTTGCACCAGCTCAGTTACACCATTGTGCCAGCCATTCCTCTGTCCCTTCTCTGATACTTTTCAATTGGTGCCTCCTGAGCACTGCACTGGCCCACCTGCAGGTAGAGACAGCACCAGTAAAGGTAGTGTGCTTGCATGGTGAGAAGCCTGTCCTACACTGTCCTGCTGCTTCTCTTGAGGACAGAATGCTGTCATTTAACTTTACCCTTTAAAAATCCTTTTTAAGGTAGGTACAGTGCAAACTTTGAAGGGCATTGAATGTCACAACATTTCTATTCCTTACAGTCTGGACCACAAAAGCCCTCCAGGATCTTTTTACTTGGTATTTTTACATCAGCATTTTCTGGTTTCTCAAACATGTCCTAACTGAAAACTTTATGGGGATTGCAATGGCTACTTGACAGACTTCTATGCAGTGTTCCCCTTTCTCTCTTTTTCTCCCCCCATTTTTTAATTGGATATTTTCTTTATTTACATTTCAAATG
>NC_034598.1:91352946-91414936 GCF_900095145.1 Mus pahari | reverse complement strand
CTCACAAGAGGCCGCTATATCAGGGTCCCTTCAGCAGAATCTTGCTGGCATGTGCAATAGTATCTGGGTTTGGTGGCTGATGATGGGATGGATCCCCGGTTGGGGTAGTCTCTGGATAGTCCATCCTTTCAAGTGTTCCCCTTTCTCAGTCCTTTGGCCTTGTGGTGATTGAGTAGCCCGCTGCCTGTAATTCCTGAGCAGGAACCACCAAGGCTTTTGCAGTGACTCAAATCTATCTGGTGGCCTTACCTACCATTCTTTCTCACAGGCCAATGCCAGGTGCCTAAACCCTGAGAAGCTACACAATCAGTTTCCTAAGGACTGCCTTCTACACCATTAAGTATTTGTGGGACATCTAGTGGAGTTCTTTCTACCATGCCATTAAAAGATACAATTAGAGTCTTGATTTTAATATGCCCCTTGATGTCATTAGTGCAACAAAAAGGCAAACCTCTACTACCTAATTAACCACTTGAAAACTCCCACTGAGATAAACTGTAGGAGCTCTAGAATACATCCCTAAGCAGTATTCAGAGGTTAAGCTGTGTGCATGGAAATGCTCAGCTAATGCAGATGGGAAAACCAGGTGTGGGAGAGGCTACCTGTAACTCCAGCACTTGGGAGGCTGAGGCAAGGAGGGCTACAGGGAATCTGAGGCTAGCCGGGTGATCTGATGCGACTCCCCATAACCCCGCTCCAACAAAACAGCAAACAGAAACCCAAATAGTCAATGCCAATACAAGACTGTAAGACGTATTATAAGAATTACAGAAATGTAGTAAAGTAAGTGGAAACTTAGATGCACTTATGAACCTATGCATGTGCAGAGAAGGCTTAGCCCAGACCATGGACACACAGAAGGTGACACAGCTACAGTACCATGACACTAACACAGCTGCAGGAGAGCCTGCGATGTGTGGCTGTGGCCTTGGGCAATCAGGCTAATTTCTCCTCATCCTTGCTTACCTGGAGCAGGAGCTTTCTTGTTTCTTCCCAAAGCTTGTAATTGGAGTCACTGCCTGAAGAGCCGTCTGATTCAACTTGATGGCTACTGCCTAAAGGTAAGCCACAGGAGACATGCTCAGTCCAGGAAGGGACGCCTCCTTGCAGGAGTGCAGGCAGTTGTTAGTTACCTCTGGGTTGTCTGTCAGGTAGATCTGCCTGGAGATGTTGTTTATTGCACATATCCACTGTGGAGGACATTAGAAAGAATACTGAATCTCTCTCTGTCTCTGTCTCACACAACACACATGGACACGGACACAGACAGACAGACAGACAGACAGGCGTGAGAAAGACAAAGCTTTACCTCTTCATATTCCTTCCTGCTCTCTGCTTGGAGAATTATTCCCCTGAAACAAACAAGGTATCAGGAACACAGGGCCTGGCAGAAGCAGAGTCCTTGGAAGAGGTAAGGCCATTGTGAAGGGGGAATGCCTCCCAGGTCTCAGGACCTGAGGAATGTTCTTTATAGCAACTTGACCCCAGGAAAGCAGTGTTTGGGATGGAAGGGAAATGGGGTTGCAGGCTGGCTCTTCCACCAGCGCACTGCACCATCTAGCCTCTGCTTCCTCCTCTGCGTGAGAAGACTGGACTTAACCCATCTAGCCTATGACTATAGTGTGGTCTGTCTCGATCCTCTTCTTAGATTCCGACAGGACAGTATTCATCCTTCTCAAAGATACAACTTGGTATCTAAGAACCGAGAGTCCATGGGCTGAAGGCATTCCACCTTCACAATGGCCATACCTCTTTCAAGGACTCTGCTCCTACCTCTTCCTTATATCTGTGGCAGAAGGAACACAGACACCATTTCTGTTTTGCATCTGAGGAGACCCAGGCCCAGGGATACTCAGTAACTGCTCTGCTAACTTGGGGAGGGACAGGTTCCCACTGTTTCACCACCACCTTGTGGGCGTTCCTTGGATTTGGAACTCTGAACACAAACTTAAACCACTGTTGCACACAGAGAGGAGCCACCGGGATGGAATCTACTGGGATAACTCCAGGCTACCACATTTTGAGGTATGGCTTCTTTGGGCCACTAAGGTCCCCAGGTGTTAGGACCTTGTGATTAAGTGGCATGTCTGTGGCAGGCTGTGCTGTTCACACTTCTTGTCCTGATGTAAGATGGCTCCTTGGGCAGTTTCCTTCCTGCTCTCCTTAGCCTTGCCCCTAACAAACAGGAGTCACAGCTTTCCCACGTCTACCTCTGCTGACAAGCATCTGGTTCTACATTTGTTGGATATACACACATGTCTCCTTCCAAAACTCAGAGCTGGCTTCTCACTGGGGCTCCTGAATAAGGTGAGCTGGAGCAGAAATCACCTGCATCCATTTAGAGAACAGAAGACCATTCTCTGGAAGTACAAAGCCCGGAGTGTAGCCTCCCCTGAGGAGGACTGGCACAGGGGAACTAGAGCTAGCAGCCTTCGGTAAGGGCACTTCCTACACTGTCCTCCCAAATAAGCTATGAGGCATACGGTTTGCCACTGGGAGTGGAGATCTGGAAGCAGTATCGTCGGTCTTCACAATCCACCGCCATCACAGAGCAGTTGTCCAGATCCTGAATCAAGCCTCCAGCCACAGCGCCTCTGGGCTGGCACATGAGGTTCCCGCCTTGGGTGAAGAAGTACAGCCTCTCCCACGTGGTGGTGACCAGTCCCGTCTTGCTGTGGGAATTGTATGTCAAGGTCCATTAACACTAGGGCATGGGGACAGCAACCCCATACCATCTGCCTGTTCTTAGGAACTGGCAACATTTTAGAAATGCCTTTGCATTAAAAGAAAACCTTAAAACTCACTTTGTGAATCGTGGCAGAAATACCTTTGTTTGAGTCATGGGGAAGCCTAGGTTCTGCTCCGTGAGGAAGAGCACACCAATGCCAGCTCCGCAAGCACACATGCTTACCCCTCCCCCGAGTGCGGCCAAACTTGGCTTCCAAACCCACTACCTTAACTAGAATCTGTCCTCCACAATCATTTCTCTGGGATATAGTACTCAACTATACTGATTCTACCAGTCACCAGGGTCTCATTTGGTGTACTGTATATAAGAGAAAAATACAGCTTCTTGGCAAAAGCATCAAAATTTTGTGCATTTTCCCCCTACAGAACTAATGGGAACAGTCTCACACAGATTAGCCTGGGAGAGGTACCACCTGCAGAAAGAGCTAGCCATTACGTCAGATAAACCGAATGGTAAGAACATTTGGTTTAATGTTTTCTAAATAGAAAGTATATGCAAGGCACTATGTGTCTTGTTCCAATAATTTTTTAATGGCAACTGTTAACCCTGGAGGGGTCCCAACATACTAGAATGCCATTCAATGAGGTAGGTGCCGCAGACAGAGGTCGCCTACATCTCAGCCAAATCAGCCACCAATACCAACGCTCTCCATACCCTATGGCCGCGGCCTCTTGGGGTCTGGAGTAGTTACACCTGACAATCCTTTACTCCAGATGGACATTTAAAGACAAGACCATGCCAGGCAGAATTCAATCTGGAGGGACTTAACTGACCATGACTCTGTGACACTGCTCCTACCTGCCGGCCAGCAGGGGCCAAGGGCTGCAACAGTAGTTGACAACATTTAAGTGACTATGACGCCTAAACAAGGGTGGCCTGCAACACGTGGAGTCAAGGGCACTGACCCCAGGTTCTTATGGTTTGGTTTCTCAGCCACAGCTCAGTGCAGCTTGGAACCTGGGCCCCAGAAGCTTCCCAAGTCCGGCAGGAGTGGGAGTTCATCCTTTGCTGACTACAAGTACACACAACCTCACTGGCGACCCGAGAGACGGGCTCTGGGGCTACTTCCCAGGGAAAGCTGAGTTCAGCAAAGTGTGCATGGCACTCTCACTTTCTGAGATTGAGGTAACCAGTCTTCTGGATGAGGTTCCTGTTGATCTGCGCTGTGGCCACATCAATGTCCGGAATATAAACAGATTCACTGACTGAAAGCAACTCTTGCTGGGACACCCGCATCTTGTCTGCCTCAGCTTCCAGTTCCACCTGAATGCTTAAGACAGAAGGTTTCAGGTCAGCCACTCTCCACAGGCCGACTCACCACTCCTAAGCCATGGGTGGCAGGGTCTGCCTCACCCACTGAGGCATCCTGCATTATAGACAGAGCCACTAGTTTCCCATGGAGCCACAGCTCTTTACCTTCTTTAGTAATGCCCAGAAAGCTGCATTACCAGAAGTGACGTAAGCCCACCATTCTAGAACAACACTGCTTCAGGGGTACCACATTCAGTTATCTGATGCAGATCTTAGGAACTGCTCTGTGAGCCTGTCCTCGGGTCCAAGTACAGATAGCCTATCAAAGTCCCTCCATCCCGTGAGGAAAGGAACGGAAAAACACTGCCTAACTCAGGCTTTGAGAAGGCTCTAAGAGACAGGAATGGCCAGGAAATATGAAGGTACAATGGTAACTCAAGGCCAAGGCTTGCCCTAAGACAGTCATTATATGCCCTGAGATGGCTCAGGCTCATTGGTCAAGGACTGCTCACGGGGGATACGGGAGCCAATGACCAGGCTCTGGTGTGACAGTCCTGGTTCACATGCACATACGCTCATGTATAGAAAAACTGGAACTTTTGCATGAAACAGGAGCTTTTCTTTTTGCCTCATCAGACTCTCCGTACTGGTGACTGATGCAGGTTGTAAAGTCTAGGACAGAAATCCCCAGATGACCCACATATCCGAGGACGCGCACTAGAGATAAGGAGATCCACTTCGCACCAAGTTACACGAGAAGACAGCGCCATGGCAGTCAGGAATGTGAGACAGACATGTGCAGCAGAGTCACAATGACCAGTTTCTCAAGGGCAGAGCTCAGGATTTCCTCTTCTCTAAGCCTGGACATTCCACCCAGCTCTCAAGTTTGCCTAGGTGGGAGTTCAGCTCTTCCGACATCTGAATTGACCAGGTACTCCTCTACTGAGATGGGGGGACTGGCACTAATGAACAAACCTCACTGGCATAACCTGCTACTCACTGCCAAGGTGAGAAAGGGTTAGCATGTGTGTGTGTGTGTGTGTGTGTGTGTGTGTGTGTGTGTGGTCTCACCATGTAGAGCAGGCTGGCCTCAAACTCACAGAGTTTGCCTGCCTTTGCCTCCTGAGTACTGGGATTAAAGGTATGTACCACTGTGCCCGGGCAAGGTGGAGACAGGAACAGGAGGACAGCCACATCCAGGATTCTTGGGGCAGTCAGGGGACAGACCCACCGAGGTCCTTCAGATTGTGTGGAGAGATTCATCTCTTGAAAGGAGTGTGTCCTCGGAGGCACGCTCAAGTGCAGCAGCATGACCCTGGGCACACTCTTCCGGTTTAGTAGCTGCTCTGCTCTCCCAAGCCTCCTACAGATAGTCTCAAAACCCTACGCCAACCAGAAACCCCCAAGACCCCAGAGAACACAGCAGGGAAAGAACTGCTCACCTGCAAAGCCGGCTGGCTTTGGTTTTGTTTAAGTATTTTTCTAGCATGCACAAAGAAGTATATCACCGTGGGGTTAAGGACTAAAAACGCCCAGCTCTTCAGGGTGGCTGAAACCATGCTGCCTGTCCGGTCCTCAGCTGATTTCTGAAAACGTGAGCACCTAGGCTACCGAGTCCCCCTGCAGGAATGCAAAGCTGTCGTGCCGGCACCAGACGAGGCCCGAGGCCTCCTGTGGGTGGGCTGCACCTGTTGCACAGCGTGGCAGCACAAGATCCTCCTGCCTGGAGAACGCTGCTGGCGTTCAAGTGCTAATGTCAGGCACAGCGATGCATGAGCACCTCTAACCCCATCACTCAGGAAGCAAAGGCAGAACAGAGGCAGGCAGATCTTTCTGAGTTTGGGGCTACCCTGGTCTACATGGCAAGTTCCAGGCCAGCCAGGGCTACAAAATGAAACCCTGCCTAAAAAATACAAAACAGAAACTTCATACTTAGGAGATGAGAGAACGAGCCCTCTTACAGAATGGCAGGTTCTGTACTGTGCTCTAACATTCCCCAGGACTAACCAACTACACAGGAAGAAAGTGACGACGTGGATTTCACAAACTGCTCTCTGGCATCACTGTAAGTCTGACCGTTGTCTCTCCCTGCTGCTAGGTACTAGGCAAGCTCAGGGCTTGGTACTGGTTCTTCAGGGTTTACCTTCATGTTCAGAGCCTCTGACGGACTTGTGCCTGACTAAATTTCTCCTGGCCCTCTTCAGCTATCTGGGATGTAACAGCGTCAGGAAAACTTCCCCATTTCCACATGAAGATCCCACATTCGTCACCTCCAGGCTGTGTATTTCCCCCTTTGGGGGCAGGGTGAGAGGTTCTGAAAGGGTCTCATGTGCTCCAGGCTGGCCTTGAACTCTGGCCTTCCTGTCTCCTCTTGCTGCCATCTTTTATCTCTTAAACTATAGCACCACCTCCCCACACCCAACCCACACATCAGTCTGCACAGATATTCAGAGTGACACAGCCATGCTTTGGTGAAACTAGTCTGCACATGTGAGCCACCTCACTCTCAGGTGAGGTGAAGGGGTCAGGGAAGGGGCAGAGGCAGGAGCCCGGAGCTGAGACAGCCCTCCCAACCACCAAGCATGAGGAAAGTGATGGGGGTTTGAAGTGTGCACTCCATGGCTGCACCACAGCTCACTGAAGTAAATGCGAAGGCTAGGGTAGACTAGTACGACAGCTAGAACTTCCTGAAAAGTCAAAGCACTTCTGGTTGCAGATCCCACAATCCCAGAGGCTAACTTCCACCTCTCACAAGCTCAGAGCATGTGACAGTCACACATCAACACAAGCGATTCTGACACCAACAGTGCCTGGGCTCCACGGGAAGTCCAAGTTTTCATGCTGGGAGAGCCTGGCCTGCTACAGGGAATGGGGCTCTGCTGACCTCTGAAGGCAGAAGCCTCCCCCACCTCCCACTGGGAAGACAGGACCAGGCCTCGCCTGAGAGCAACATTACCTCTGAACCATGTCTTTAACAGATGATAAGAAACCGTCCATACTTTTGGAGAACATCTCTGCTCCTCTCTTGAAAAAGTTGATCTGAAAGATACAATTGCAGTACTCTGAGCATCAGCTGGGAGGGTAAGTGGCCAGTTCCCTCACTGTGAGACCTTGTGGGACCGCTGAGGGTCGCCAGCCCCCCCTGCTGGTAATCAGGCGGCATCTCTCCAGCGCCTACCTCCAGCACACTGGTTGAGAAGGCCCAAGTTTGTAGTGGAGAAGGGGGAGCCTGGCAACCTTGTGGCATCTCCATCAGGAGACAGATGCTCAGACCCAGCGGCGCACGGAAGGACGGGCATCTGATGGAGTACAGCATGACATGCCCGTCCTCGCTGAGGGCATCCATCTAGCTGCCTGAGCACACTCACTGAGCCCTACATCGCACACACGGACAGATGGTGAACTGAACCCAGTTTTAAGAGGCTCTTCTCAGCACAGCACTAGAGGGGACCTGGCATCAAGCAGCTGCTAAGACAAGCGAGGCAGTCTGCTCCCCAGGATTCTCTGCCTATGGGAAAGTGGTACCCTGACGACCTGGGAAGTTGGAATGAAACTGCAGGTTTGGTGCTGAAGGAAGGACTTGCTTCATTTCCTAGGTCTGGGTGCCAACACATGTGCCAGGCCAGGCGTGGCAAAGAGAGATGGTAAGAATGCAGCTGCCAAGCCTGAAAAGTTCAGCCTACCTCTCTTGCGAAGGCTTTCCTAGCTGTGACACAAGACTGCAAAGACAGGAAGACCTTAGCCTTGGCTCGTCTGGAAGCCCAGTGTGGCCTGAGTGGTGTTATCAGCAGTGTCTGGATATTCTTCCCTCTAATCCGAGAACCCGGGAATGTGTGCACCTGTCCTTAGGTCTGGGGGGGGGGTGGGGTATGGACAGCCGAAGAACACGATTATCCCCATGCAGTAATACACATGTGGGAAGCTCTGGCCTGCTGACCTCTAATGCAGATTAACATTGTAAATCCATTCCAATCCCTGCAACATCAAATACCGAACGATACTCATCAGTTAGTTTTCATCTTTTAAGTCAGCCTTTGGCATTTCTAATGGCTTGGCATCTGGGTTTCTTGTCCTTCCCCACTGCCCTCCTTTGGAGCATGGCCTCTGACTTGCTCTCCAGTTACTGTGAGCTCTCTGGGGCGACCCAATCCCAAGCACAGGATAAATGGAGGGGCTACAGCCCCACTGCCTAGGGCTGACCCTGTTGATTCCACACGAGAGGTCACTTACACACTCCAGGGCTGTTGAGATGGCTCAGAGCACCTGTCCCCACATCTGCAGGACTCACATGATAGAAGGAACGGATTCCTGAAGTTGTCCTGTCCTTCCACATGCATGCAGGACATGTGCAAGCTCCCCTCCACACACACACACACACACACACACACACACACACACACACACACACACACAGTGTGATTTTGGAAAACTCATACAACTGATAAAAACCTCCATCCAGAGGCTGTGGAACTGAAATCTATTTCAAGCCTATCTTCTGAGAACCAGAGAAGCCACAGAAGGTACAACCCACGTCCCTAAGCAGGTGACAAGGCCTGGGCAGTCTACCAAGTGGGCCTGCCAACAGCTGGGGGCAGTGCTCACACACCATCAGCTAGCATAGGCAGTGCCCACAGGCTACCTGAGGGCTGAGGCACAGCACATACTTCTGAGTCACACAACAACTCACAGCGTCAGGCAACACTCAGCCAAGAACTCTAGCTCTGAGTCTCGAATGAGGAGAGTTTCCAGGTGAAACACAAAATGCCCCTCCCCAGTCTTCTGCCACAGCACCTGATGGTACAGCCCCGCCCTCCCAGGCCCCCAGGCCGGGGCTGCATGTGTGCCAGCACTGAACTCTCCTGTTCCCTCCTGAAGCCAAACTACAATCATTTTCAAAAGCTTGGCTTGGAGAGCTGGTGTAGTCCTCGGCTGGGAGAAAGCATGGGACCTGCTGGCCATATCCCTAGGGTGCTGTGAAACGGTCCACCACCAAGCAAGCTCTGTAGACTGGAGACAATATACAAACCTTCCCTCTCCATGCTCCTGGGCTTGTGAGTGAGCAGGGATTACTGCCCCAGCAAGGGCTGCCAGGCAGGGAGGGTACACAGGACATAATCACAGAGAGCAAAGAGCACAGTTCTCTAATATGGCCAGGCCAGTTGTCGGGTCCAAGGTGTAAGAAAAGAGGGACAGAGAGGCAGCATGGTGCCCATTGTGTGGGAGGTGGGTGGCCCTGCCCAGGGCTGAAGGCCCCAACAGGCCTGTACTTAGATGACAGAGAGGCCAGACTGCCCGATTTAAGTTAATACCTCTGTAGGTATAAGCTGACTTCAGTGAACTCCCCATCCAACATGTAGCAACTACATCAGGAAAAGACAGTTGTGTCTGGCTGCTTAAAGATGCCCGGATACCTGCCCCTCTTCCCCTTAGTGAAGCTGATGGATTTCTTTTGAAATACATGTAATTTAAAATGCATACAGAAGCCAGAGATGCTCACGTGTGTTCAATTGGTAACTGATCTTAGAAACATTTTGTTTCTTCACCTCATTTTCGGTTCTTGGATTATCAAATGACCTAAGAGTCTGGGTGCATTTGTTTTGTACAATGTAAGGGCTGAGAATCACGGAGGGGTAGAACAGGGAAAACTCATGCTGGCTCCTGCCACTCGCCTGTGCCATGGCAGCTAGGTCAACATCCTTTAACTGGAGCATCTCTAAGGTGCTCTAAGGATCAGCAGATCACTAACTAGGAGGGAAGATGCTGACTAAATCCCCGCCCACCCCCCCCCCCCCCCCCCGAGACTCAGAAAGCACAGGTACAATTCCCCACGCCCCGGGAGGGAGCACACGTGTGGTAACTTCAGGGGCGCGCCGTCTGCGAATGAGCCAGCCAGGGTGAGCCTGACCGTGCAGAGCAGGAAAGGAACATGCATACCCCGGCTCCTGGGTGGGGTGAGCCTGCGGTGTGGCTGTGTGGACACACAGGGCTCTGCACCAGCCATGCAGCCTGGGCAGAAAGCAGAACCAGGACTCGCTTTCTTGGAAGGCAGGCAGGCTCTTCCCTGAGGAAGGCCTGGGAGGAGGCCATGGCTTCCTGAACATATGGCCTCACAGGTCCAGCCCAGCTGGAAGCTCTGGTAACAGTTGAGCCCTAGGAACTTTCCTAGGGTACTGTGCATCTGTTGCCATGACAAGGCTTCCATTTCTCCTGATGGCTGCTTTGGGGTTTCCTCTCATGGGAAGGGGCTCCCCTACCTGTCCGTGGGCAAAGCCTATCAAGGGTTCCATCATGGCCGCCCGCTTGCGGTACTGCAGTGCGTTGAGTGCGCAGTAGTACTGAAGGGATGAGAGGTGCTGTTTCCGCCGGGCAGCCGCCACCTCTTTCACAACCTCCGTCTTCACCTGGGGAGAGGGAAAGGGAATCCAAGTTGCTCACAAGGTCTGGGAATCTTGCCAGAGCACAAACCTTCAGACATAGTTGGTTGTTCATCATAAACATTTTCATGGCCAGCATAATGGCACAGAGATAAGGTTCCACCTTAGCTTAAAAAGGAATCCCAATGGAATCACAACATGACAGCACCCGAGTCCCCGAGACTGGATGAGGCAAAGCCAATATCCTCCAAGTGGCAGTGCCCAAGAAACTCTTTGGGAAAATGGTTCAGCAACAAGTACTGAAGCCACACACAGTTTGGTTCATGCAAAAGTCTATAGTCCCAGGAAATGTTCAGCTCAAGGAAATCATGAGCTGAATAAGAAGTCTGAGCATGAAGGTAGATTCAGTTGCCTGGGGTAGTGAAACACAGAGAAAGTTGGGGGGTTGGTACACTGGCAGTCAAACAGGCGCTCCAGTGACTGATGAGTACAGGGTCAGACAGCAGGGCAGAGCACCACAAAGTCAATCAGCACACCATTAGGATTTACAGTGGCTCCGAAACAGTGCTTAGAATTGTGATAAGGCGTACACACGAGGTGCAGGAAAATGTGAGGGTCCAGACTCAGGAAAGGGGAAGAGTTCCACCACACAGCAGCAATGCCACAAGCTCACAGAAGTCACAGAAGGACATGAGGTCCATGGTGTGACTGAAGGAACACTCACCCTCTCGTTCTCCTTCTTCTTAGGGAGCCTGCTGTACTTTGCCATTGACAGGTCATGCTCTAAAATTAAAAGACACTTGAGCATCAGGAAGGGTTAAAGGGCAAGAACAACGGTTGTCTAGTCTGCCTCCACGACACTCATGCACAGCCGAAGCCCATGCACCAAAAATGGAAAGATGCCTACCGTTGCTGGCAAGTCCAAAGAGATCCTTCAAGGTGCTGACTTCTGGACAAGGGAAAAGACAAGATGTCAGAGCAGAGGAGCTGGAGCCATGTGAAGAAGCCAGGGCACATGCTCTGTCCACAGCCCCTCGCTCTTCAGCTCCCACAGACCCTGGCCTGGTGGCTACCGTCACACTTCACACCCAGGGGTCTGTAAGGGAGAAGGACTCCTGGGGATGGGTGGACAGGACACAGTCAGGTACTTATCCTGGAAACCTGGCCTATAAGCTAAAGCCCTCAAGTGTCTTAGGCCATCTTCCCTTACAATACGTTTCCTGTTGCCACCACTGTAGAAATCTGACTTATTAATCACCAGTGGGCATGGTGCTGGTTCCAGTGAAAATGACACAAACTGGCACGCTGCACAGCCACAAGCCAACACCAATAACCATGACCCCACAGCATGGCACCTCACCTGTCATACACAAGATGACTTAATCCCCAAACCAAACTGACAGAAAGGTCACCAAGAGAACGACGACAGCGAGAGGAAACACAGAGGAACACAGAACAGAGGAGACCCTGAAGGAGTTAGGATTGCCACCTTCCTGACACAATCCGCGCCAGTGTGGCAGACAAGAGAACACTTTATAGCCTCTCTGCTGGTCTCAGTCTCCCTGGGGCTGGGCTGCTCTCCCCTTCCCTCCCACATTCCGTTCTCTCTGCTTTTATTCCAATTAGAGCAGAGCTGTCTTCCAACAGCTTGCTAGTGTCTCCTGCTCTCCTCGGGTGTACAGATTCCGCTGGGCACAGATGAATGAAAGGCAGTAAAGCGGGCTGTGGTGGATGCTGTATGATATGAGATGGAGGCAGGAGCATCATAAGTTCAAGGCCAGTGTAAGCCAAACACAGCTCAGTGGCTCAAAGTGCTTGCTGCTCTTTTAGAGGGCTTGCTCAGGCTTGGTTCCTAGCACCTAGATGGGAGGTGCACAAGTATCTGTAACTCCAGTTCCAGGCCACCAGACGCCCTTTTCTGACTCTGGAGACCCCAGGCACACATATATACAATCAGGAAAAGCATCCATATGTAAAAACCACATTAATTTAAAATTAAACAGGCAGTAAGATGTATGCTAAGGCACCACCATGTAAGCAGACTGGGACTGGATTCACATTTGGCTGGGGCCAAATGCTTCAAGTTTCTGTCTTTGCGTCATGACAACAGGGTGATTTCATTAGGTTTTCATAGATAAGAAATGTTTGTTTTTACCACTAATTGAACAATTTTATTCTCCTTTGCAAAAGAATGGCCATTGTAAGCAATTGTAAACTCAAGATTCTAGACCTCAGTCGTTGGTCAGGAAGGCCACTGTCACAAGGGCTGCTGGACATGCTCAGTCTAGGCTGTGTACCCCGCCCCCTCTGCTCCAGACACACAGGACAGACCTGCAGTCTGGCAGATACATTACTTCTTTTTCCCTTTAGACTTTTTTGAGGCAAGGTCTCATGTAACTAGGCTGGCCTCATGCTTGGTCTGTAGCCGAAGATGACCATGAGCAGGCTCATCTTCCTGACTATGTCTCTCAGGCGCTGGGAAGGCCGGTGCGCACCATCAAACCAGTTCATTACTTTGTACTTTTTAATTATGAAATATTAGGGTTGTCAAAGGGGCACTGGGCGGGGCCTAAAGCAGTGCAATCATTGTCATAACCTCAGGTGACACAAGGACGGCCAGCAGGAATTCCATTTTTAGTATTTGCCCATGCATTTACTATAGCTTCTCTACCTAGAAGAGAATGGAAGATTACATATTTTAAATTAAGGTTATTATCTTTTATAAACATGTCTGTCTGTGTACCACGTGCATGCCTGTTGCCCATGGAGGCCAGAAGGCAGTGTCATATCTTCTGGAACTAGAGTCATAGACAGTTGTAGGCCACCATTTGGTTTCTGGGAACCAACTTGGGTCTTTTGCAAAAGCAGCCAGTGCTCTTAACCACTGAGCATTTCTTCAGCCCAATAGTGTGTGGGTGTGTGTGTGTATTTTAAATTAAGGTTGTATTTTTTGGTTTTATTTGCTTTTAGTCAGTTTTCTCAAACACAATTCTTTTGTTTATGTGTTTGTATGTTTTTCTTTTTTCTAATATGGAATACTTCACAAATTCTCATGTCTTTGCACAGGGGTCATGCTAATCTTATCTATTGTTTCAATAACCATACACAATTCTTTACTATCTAAGTAATAAATGAAATTCAGGTCACCACAATTAGAGCATTTTGATTCTATTGCCAATTTTTCTCCAGATAATGAATTTTTACTCTTCATTTGGACTACTTCTGCTTTCAAATACATCTGAAATGACGGTACGGTTCTCCTTCAGTTTAAGAACTGAATCCACTTAGAAGGCTACTTGGTAGGGCACCACTTACACTTCCTCACTGAGCACTGAGCATGAGCTTCATGGGACTGTGCTCACAGGCATACCCCAGGCGCCAAGTGCTCGCGTCTGCCCTGCCCTCAGCCTCCACAGGGAGTGCCTGGCATCGCCCATCCTCCTCTCTCCAAGCTTCCACCTCACAGTCCTCGTGTCCATGCTTCTCAAGAGCAGCTGCCCCACCCTGACACCCCTAGCTACCTGCCAATGTCTACAGCACACTCAGGCTCCAGCTTAGACCGGCCACAACCAGGAGGTCCAAGACCCTCGGCCTCTGGAGTGCTTTCTCCAGTCCGTGGCCATCCCTTCTGCAGCCGCACTGCATGATATTACAATGATCTGCCTCTGTGTCTGTTTTGTTCTCCCTCTGTTGAACCAGGAACATAAAGAATCAAGAAAAATTTGCTGGCTGGGCGTGGTGGCGCACTCCTTTAGTCCCAGCACTCGGAAGGCAGAGGCAGGCGAATTTCTGAGTTCATGGTCAGCTTGGTCTACAAAGTGAGTTCCAGGACAGCCAGGGTTATACAGAGAAACCCTGTCTTGAAACACATACACCTCCACACCCCTAAAAGGAAAGGTTTGCTGGATGAAACTGCTTTAAAAGTATGATGGACAGCCTTGTGATGGAGGAGTGGATGCAGTAGGAATCTCCGGTAAGGAAGTGAACCTCCAGCACTGCACCTGCTACTTTACCTGTGAGATCCTTCTCTCGAAACTGTATAACGGGGAGAACCATAGTGTCTGCCAGTTGCTGGGCCAGCTCTGTGTGGAGACCATTGAGCTGAAAGCAAAAGGACTTAATTGAGAAAATTATACACATTATTACCAATATGGCTGCACTTCAGCAGGAGACCACCACAGACACTCCTGAGTGCCCAAGGGGCTCAGCTGGATGTCCTCAACACATGCCCTAGTACATGAAATGAGACAGGCCTGGAAGCGTGTTGATGAAGGCAGGGCTCCCGACTGTAGCATCAGTGAGGTTTGCTAAAGGCGTCTCTGGCTCAGTCGGTCGTCTTTGCTCTCTGTATTCTCAGACCAGGCAGCACCCTCCCAGAGCCCACACAGCGCATTGGCTGGCACTGACTGCAGGCTGCTGGCATGACTCTGTGGCTTGCCACCTCACCAGGCCTGTCAGGAACCTCGCTCACGAGGGCAACAGCCACACCAGAAAAACCAGCCTGCCGGGAACTGGTTAGGGTTGGCCCAACCTCACGCCCAGCAGAGAGCGAGCGTGACAGAGCGAGGATGGTACCATCTGTGTGCCAGCCTCCCATCGTGTACGCCATGAGCTTCCCTCGCCCTGTGAACTGGGGGTTCTCTGCGATCCTCATTTGACTCAAGGCAAACAACTCTCTAAATTCAGATCACAAATGACTGGACAGGGGATGTAACCATGGCTAGGAGTGAAATCTATCTTTTTCCTCAGCCCAGCACACACTGCTACCCAAACCTCACAATCTACAGACTGGGCACCAGCGATGGCCAGTGGAAGGGACTGTCTCTAAGAAGGTGACTAGGGGCAAGTAACTCAAGGTCATGTTTGGAGTCAGCAGTCGGCAAGGATGTCTTCAACAGTGAGGCTGCGTGCATACCACTACCCTGTGCATAATGCACTTATCCTATAGGGTTTGCCCTCTGGGGTCATAGGTTAAAGGGCAAAGGTCAAATCCTTTGCCAGGTCTGCAAACACCATTAATGTCTGTACTTCAGCCCGTTGCAGGGTGGCAACTTTCTTCTGAGAGGAATGCAAGAAGACAGCCATACTGGTAAGTGCCACTGGGGCTGGAGGGCTGGCGGTTTCCTAGAATGATCACAATAAGAAATGTAATGCTTTCATCGACAGCTACCTGAACATCAACAAGCACTCCTACTATGGTGACCGTGGGCTCAGGAACGTGATCATGCCACACTCCTCCTGCCTGACCCTTCTCTTCCTAAGGGTGGGATTCGTGTCGTTTGCCTTCTGTGTGACATGAGAGGTGCGCAGGCCCATGATGTCTAAGGAAGGAATTCAGAGTCACAAGAAAGATCTCATTCCAAGACATCCTATTAAATGTGCCATATGCACCTCTCCTGCCTGCTCAGTTGTTCTCCTTCCAGGGTCAGCTGGCTCATCTTTAAATTTGCCTGATTCTGATATAAAGGAACTACCTCAGAAGCGACTTTTCTCATACCTCCACCCATTTGGAGAAGCTTAGACATCAGGAAGCTTGTGTGAACTCTGACCCTACAGACTCCTTGACACTACCTGTGACTCACGCCCATCAAGAGACCCACACCGCCTCCCAGAAGGCAGTGGTAGCACCTGTAGGCCGGGTGTCCTAGCCACTCTTCTGACAACCCTTCAGGGTCTCTCTTCTACCTAGGACACGTGGGATTTGGGGGAGGCATCTCACTGCCTCCCCGAGTTATTTACTCACGATTAATAATTGTATAATTGAGTAAATTAAAAAATTCTTCACACCTCTCAAACATTATTTTGCTGCTCTGTAATTACATTTTAAAATAGATTCTATACTGTTCAATATATTTTTTATATTAGTGTGTGTGCATGCGTGCGTGTGTGTGCATGTGTGCGTGTGTGTGTGTGTGTGTGTGTGTGTGCGCGCGCGCGCCCATGCGTGCACATGCACACATCAGCGTACCTATGCAGTCAGTTCTCTCCTTCTACCACGTGGCTTTGGGACTGAGCTCTGTGTCAGGTATAGGGGCAAGCCCTTACCCATGGGACCATCTCACTGGTCTATTGACACACTTTAAAGAGATCCCACACAGGAGTGAAAAGAATGATGGTCAATCATGATCACCAGTTTGACAGGGTTGTAATCATTGTAGAAATAAACCTCTAGGCATGTCTGTGATGAAGTTTCTAGATTGGTTTAGCTAAGAGAGGAGGAGCTTCCAGACTGCTGAACCCTGGCATTTGTGTCCCTAGAGAGGTCGGAAGCTCTGTGTCCCTCCCTACACCTTGCCAACGTGTCATTGCGTTCAGCTGGTCATTGTGTACTCTGTGATATCTCAATATAGCTGGTAACCACAGCGAGTCCTGAGTTATGGACCATTCCCACAAATTCCTAGCCTCCAATTTTAGCCAGTCAGTCAGAAGCTGGGACTTACAACTGGTGCCTAAAGTCAGGGCAGTTTTGTGGGATTGGGCCTTTAGCTTGTGGGACCCTCTGGGCTCTGCAGGTGTTGTAGGTACAGCCAGAGAAACAGTTTTAGTGTCTTTTCCCCATGGTCCAGTGGGACGATAAAAAGCTCAGAACCGATGGCCAGTTTACTATGCCTCTCGAGTGCCCCCTACAAAGCTCTCCGCAGTGTAGGTGATGGTGCTGCTCAGTGAAAGGTGGTGAGGTGGGCACCTGCAACTGGTCCAGTTCTATCGGATGTCGAATCCAGATTTACCCTGGTTCAGGACCGGGCCACTGCATGCTCTTTCCTGCGTTCTCCACATGTTTCCTATGGCAGTCACACTGCTAAGTCTTTAAAAGCTGGAGTTTATTATACTTCCAGTATTGCAGAAGGGTCTCTTGGTACCAGCAGTACTGGAGCTCTGAGGGTTTTTATTTTAAACAGAGCTGAATTAAACTCAGGGCCTTGCACATGCTAGGCAGATATTGTACCACTGGGCCACATTCCCCGGCTCACTTATGATTTTTTACAACTAAGATTTATGTAATTTCCAAAAACCACGGTTTCCCACAAATATAATGAAATGTGTATGAAATCTTTTGTAATGTGTTGAATTGCACCCCCCTCAAAATACACAACTATCTAGAACCCAGAACATGAGAGCTTGTGGTAACAGGGTCTCGGCAAATGTAACCAGGACAAGGAAAGGACCCTGAATTTCCAGGTGGACCCTGAGCTCAGTGACAGTGTCTTTATAACAAAAGATACAGACAGAAGATGAGGGCAAGGAAGGCCATGTTAAGTCACAGTCAGATGTCTGTGACTTGCCACCGGCCAAGCCAAGCAGAAGCCACCAGGAGCCAAGAGGGAAGAAGAGGGAAGGCCACAGGAGTGTGGTCTGCGGGTTACTTGGGATGGTCTTCTGATTTCTAAAGCTTCAAGCCAATGAACTCCTATTGTTTGAAGCTATCCAGCTGTAGAGGGAGACATACCAAGACAGGCTGAGAAACCAGGAAACCCGAGTGCTCGAAAGTCCTTGTGGATTATTTTCCCTCCAAATCACAATTACAGTGTTAATACCACCTCTGTTATGGAATGACCCTCAGAAATCTCAGGTATTCTAAAATGCACAAGGGTCAAACCAGATAAAGGAAAGTTCATAAAGAAAAATTTCCAGATCTTACCTCATCCACCACTTTGGAAAAATAATGTAGTGTTGAAATTACTTCTTCATCGCCTTTGCCCAGTGCAAAATTCTAGAATAAAGAGAGTTAAAAAGCCAGATGTTAAAGGCATGCAGGAATTCACTTTGAAAACTCAGCCCAAGCCCCACGTAGGCACCACTGCCTTTCTTCTCCCAGGGGCACAGCAGAGGCAGTCTCTCTGAGAGATGTGCCAACACCCCTCCCGGACCATGCCATTTGCCTGAACAGGATGGTATCACTAGGGTTCTGTCTGGGTGGCCGGTACTGAATGGCTTGCCTTCCTGGAGCCCAGGAACCCTCTGAGTAGTTGATTAGTTTGAAGGATTGTCACGGAGGTTTCGGGATAATCCCAGTTATAATTTATCAGTGGTAAAATATAAAAGGAAAAAACCCCTGGCATAGAAGAAAGGAAGAGAGACAAGGAAGGTGGAGGGAGGAGACAGGGACCTTTCTGCAGGGAGCCTCTGGAGACCCTGTAAGGGGCCTCTTGGGTTCCTGGGCACTGCACTGTAGTGCACAGCCACTGTCAAGTTACCTGTTTTTCATATGCCAGCAGCTGCCTGGAAAGCTGCTGAGTGGCCAGGCACATTTCATTCTGTGGGAGACAAGCAGAACAGAGTAGGGTCAGCTTTGTTGATGTCACTGACACAGGCCACCTCAGAGCAGCCCTGACAAGGAGTACGGACGCCTGGGCAGTGATCGGTTTTCCTTCTAGACAGGGTCTCACTTGTAGCCCAGGCTCTCCTGGAACTCAAGAGCCTCCCAGCTCAGCCTACTGGGCTTATCGGTTTGCACCGCCATACCTGGAGAGTGTGTCTAGGCAACCCTTAGAGGGCCACACGGAGGCAAAACCAAGCTTTGGAGCTTGCTTTAGAACAAGTAAGGCCCTTAACCAACTGCCCCTTCTTATTCAGTCAGCAAAGGAAAGGGATGCAGGCATAGTCCCAGTGCTCTGAGATGTAGGAGGGAAGGGTCAGCAGAGCATCAGCTACATGCACGACGGAGGCTGCAGAGGAGAAACCTGGGTGTGCCAGGACGGGGCTCCAGGAAGCAGGGAGCTGGCCGGCCAGAGGCGCAGCTTTCCAGAAAGAGGAACAACACTGGGGAGCAGCTCTCAGGAACTACCTGTGGATGGTGGCTGGAACAAGAGCTTCAGAGCACAGAGGCGCAGCCTTGGCCCAGCTTCAGCTCTTGCTGGAGGAGTCATGGGAAAGGTATGGGCTGGGACCTGGCACCAGTGATGTCTGTGGCAGACACATAGGCATCCCCAAGCTCCAGATGACCAGAGGGGAGCTCTGCCCGAGGAGCCGCACCATCCAGCAAGGCTGGTCCAGCCTCTTCCAGATCCTGCATCCTCCAGCCTGACCTCGCTGCCCTCCTCCTCCCAGTGTGGCAGACCTCGAGCATGACTCTTGCTTCTAGGCTATGTTCAAGCTGCTCACCACCTCGGGGTTATCCCTGAGGCTGTGCCAGAGCACAGAGTGTGTTCCAGCAGGAGCAGGCTGCGAGGCGACTTCCATGGTCTTGGCTTCTGCATTCTTTCTCTGGGGCTGCAAGTCCTTCAAGGTCAAGTCCTGCACTCAATGGGACTTTACTCTGTTTTACTTTGCATGGGTGTCCTCTGCCTGACCTACCAGAGTCCAAACCCATTTTCTGGGACCTTCTCAACAGAACAGGCTATACTCCCCAGCTACTTCCATCTGCCCTACGGAGCAGGCCTGGCTGTGATTACATGGCTCTCTCCCTCCTGCCTAGAATAAAGTCCCACATTGGCCCTGACTTTAGCTACCTTACCCTGCCCTCCGTGTCCTTCTCCTTTGGAACTGACCACAAGTAGCAGTCACAGGGCCAAGGAAGCAGGTGAACAAACACACAGGACTGTATCCTTTGTTTACACAGGGACAGGCAACAGCTCTTAGCACAGAGCAGCCATTCAGCATGTTTGATGAATAAGTATATGAACAGGTCAAAAGATTAATCTAAACTCTAAGTTTAAAACAATACCTGGTCGGGCAGTGGTGGCACATACCTTTAATCCCAGCACTTGGGAGGCAGAGGCAGGTGGATTTCTGAGTTTGAGGCCAGCCTGGTCTACAGAGTGAGTTTCAGGACAGCCAAGGGTTTTCCAGAGATACCCTGTCTCGAAAAACCAAACAACAACAAAAACAAAAACAAAAACAACAAAAAACCCAACAATACCTGCAGTCCAACTGCGAGCAAAAACTACTGTCTAACTATACAGGGCTCTATCACAAATGGCAGTAAAATACAGAGCCTAAGGAAAAGTGGCCGATCCACCATCTACAGCAGTGATGCTCTGAAGAGAGAGTTACACAAAAAGACCCTTGCTTCCAGTAAGATGAACTTGTCCGGGATTGGCATCTGCCTGAGGCTGGAGCCTGGGCTGGGATTTGAACACTCTTTCTTGACTGCTGAGTCACTGCCACAGCCCAACAACTTGACAGATGAAGCAGAGACTGAAGCACAAAGAGGCATGTCCAGTGTCACTCAGCTAATTGGTGGCATGACAAGGCCATGAGTTCAGGTCTGTCCAATTCTAAACTCTACACTGTTTTCCACAATCTCCTCTTTCCCTTCAGCATCTCACTGAAGCTCAGGCTGGCCTCCCGCTCGCTATGGACTTAAGGATGACACACTGCTGGTCTTCCTGGTCTCACCCCTCTCCCCTCCTGGTCTCACCCCCACCCCTCCTGGTCTCACCCCTCTCCCCTCCTGGTCTCACCCCTCTCCCCTCCTGGTCTCACCCCCACTCCTCCTGGTCTCACTCCTCTCCCCTCCTGGAAGCAAGCACTCACACAGGGCCTGCCTTCAGAGAACTGAGCACAGCGGACAGTGTCCTCACTGCATGAAGGCTTCATGACACCCTGCCAGTCTCGGCTAATGGACCTGCACCCTGGGAACGGACAAAACCTGTGAAAGTGGGAGCTCGGCCAATATTCAGACCTACATGCAAGCGGTAGGTCTAAGAGGGCCTCTTGTTAGGAACACAAAGTTCACTCTTTCCTGGGAGCAAGACAGCAAGAGAGGTGGCCCAGCATTTAAATTCTAGTGGAGTTCTGAGAGTAACATCATGCTCTGTGTGTGTGTGTGTGTGTGTGTGTGTGTGTGTGTGTACACGCACAGACAAATGTGTTTCTTTGATGTACTGGACCCCAGGGCCTCACAGATAGGCAAGGCTCCACCTCTGAGCTACAAATTTGACATGTGTCTTTCTTTTCATGGTCCTGCAACAGCTCTTGGGGAGCTGTCTACACTCGGCTACTTCACATTAATCCTTAAAGACAAGCTGGGGCTGCCAGGACGGCTCCGCGGCAGAGTGCATGGTTAGTATGCAGGAGGACTTGGGTTTGATAGGAAAAAAAAAGACAAGCTGACAAAGGGTTTGCAGACAGCTCCTCCTATGTTAAAGAACCTCTTGTTCAGTTGACAAGGCCGAGCAAGGGGCTAGCAAGCCTGATGGGCAAGCTTACCTTCCGGCAAGGGAATGTTTACCTTACCATGCCAGAGAGGGTTACAGCTCACCTGAAATCACCAAGAGCCTCAGTGGGCAGCACCACCCATGGCAGCTATGAAGGCTGAGGCTCAGACTGAGGTGGGGGAAATCCACCTGGGGTCAGTCATAGACAGCCATGAGCTTAGAAGTCTGTTCCAAACACTATAGATGTGGCCTGAAGTCAAGAGGCTGAGAGGCGCATTCACGCTAGTCCCCATGACCCACAGTGGAAAAGAGGGTGGCCAACATGCTGACAGATGGCACTGTCCTTCCGAGGAGCCATGGGAAGCAGGCATGGGCGAGCGGATGAGTGTGTGGAGGCAGGGTCCCCTGTGGCTCAAGTGGAAGGCAGCAGGGATGGAAGGGAGAACTGACAGGCTGGTAAGGAGATGACGTGAGAGCCTTAATGAGATACCAAACCACACCCAAGGCCAAAGTGCCCCAGCAGGACCCTTCTGGGTGTGGCGAGGAAGCCAGAGAAGCCAGAAGAGCCAGGCCTCGGCGTGGGAGGGAGGAGAAGCATGGGTTTCTGATGATCAGGGTCCAGCTGGGATGGCAGCTTCCAGGTGGAGAAGACCTGCACCCAACCGCATGCTGGGCATGAGAAAGGCATGCGCCTGGGGCTGGCAGTCTATAGAACAATGAAAGCCCTCATCACCCCTTCCGTGTTCAGGCTACTAAGTGCACAGGCCACTGGGCACACAAGGGCCCTCTGGCTAGGAAGGGAGAGAGGGTGGGAAGGAGAGTAGTTAGAGACACTCTGTTGGCTATGACGTCAGTGAAGGGTCAAAGGGGATCCTGAGCACAGAGCGGTGAGCTGTGTAGACGGCCTGGCACCCGGAGAACAGCCAGACACACTGGCGGGGTGGCCGGCCTGCAGCTCACGGTGCTTGCTGAGGGGGTCACCTTTGCTTGTGGCCACCGGGAGCCACAGGAGCATCCTGGGATGGGGAGGAGGAAGGCTGCAAGACAAAGAAAGAATGAAGCCAGGAAGCCTTCCTGGAAGAACCACTGCCTCCCAGAAAATCCCGAAAACTCGCCTTTCACAGTGGCAGTAGGCAAGTCTCTGGGAATCAAGAAGAGTATAGTTACAGAGGAGATTCAGGCCCTGGCCCGCCATCGCTGGTGCTCCTGCCCAGGGGCAAATGCATACCACTCAGGGACAGCTGAGGCAGCATTCCAGAGAGCAGAAAGACTCAAGACAGAGCAGCTCCATGGAAGAGGACAGAGCTCTGCAAGGAGGCTGAGGGAAGGCTAGGAAAGGGCTTGCTCCAGAGGAAGAGGGTGTGCCTGAAGACTAGGCGCTGCCAGGAGCGACGGATGCATGCCAAGCACCAGACAGGCCCAAGGCAGATGAGGGAGAGGCCATCACTGCTGCTGTGTCCCCGAGGATGGCTGCTGGGGCTCCTCTCGTGTTCTACAGCAGCACCTCTGCACACAACCAAGGACTGAGGAAAACTCAGTGACTTCTCCTGCTGGCATCCACAGACACAGAGAAAACAGCCAGGGCTGGGGTTCTGAGGCCAAGGTCACTCAACCCTGTGCTTAGGAGGATGACTCAAAGTAGCCTTTTGAGGACACGGAGGCTTCGGAAGCTGCAGGCTGAAGCCCTGCGGAGCCCTCGTGGAGCAGCCATGGCTAGGCTCTGCGAAGCTGCCTCCCAAGACCTCTCAGCTCGGCCACTCACAGCTGAAGCTGTGACCTGCTTCTCAGTCTTAAGCAGGTAAATAAACCTGTCTGACTGTCAGGACTCTGAAATGTACTAAATAAAATAATCTGGATTTAAAACTAATGAAAGGAGGAAAGTCACTCTGGGTTTAATGCTGAGCCCCACCTCCCACAGCTAAAGAGTTACCAGGCTCAGGAACCACGCTGTTCTATGGACAGGAAACGCCTGACAGGCAAACCCTTAGCGGGGCTGACCAGTTTGTCAGTGGACACCAGTGTGTCAAGAACACCGCACCACACAGGAGTGACATCAGGCTTTTCTGGTTCTGCCACTCCTCGGCTGTGTGGCCCGAGGCAATCTACACAACTTCTCTGAGTCTTAGAGTCTTCACCATGTAATAATCTTTAATTAGGAAAACTAAATGAGATAATGTGCAGGAGGTGCCTGGCCTGGCGTGTGACACTTGTGTGTGTGTAAGGGACAGAGGATCCCTGTCTGCCTCCTACACGCGTGTGAAACTTGTGTATGTAAGGGATAGAAGAACCCTGTCTGTCTCCTACAGTCTCCTGCTTGGCTGTCACAAGCTCACACCATGGATACCTGCTGCTCTCACTGCTGCCCAAAGGCATGGATTCAGCTTAATCTCTCTCTCTTTCCATCTATTGTCTATTATTTGTCTATTTGTAAACTATCCATCTATAAACCATCTATCTATCTATCTATCTATCTACCTATCTATCTATCTATCTATCTATCTATCTATCTATCTATCTATCTATCTATCTATCTAATCTACCTTCCTACCTACCTATTATCTATCTATCTATCTATAAACTATCTATTGTCAGCTAAGGAAAATTTCCTTTAACATTTACATGGTGTGTGTGTGTGTGTGTGTGTGTGTGTGTGCGCGCGCGCACGCATGTGGAAGTTAAAGACAGCTTTGGGGAGTCAGTTCTCTTCTTTCACCGGGGAATTAGACTCTGGTCATCAGGCTTGGTGGCAGATACCTTCGCGTGCTGAGCCACCTTCCCGCCTGAGAGCGTTGCTGTGTTTAAATCACTTTACTCCCTTCTCTCTTATCTTGGCCTCAGCTTGAGATTATACTGTTTCCACACTTAGAAAGGGATTTTAGGGCCCACAGTTTTCAGATGTTTGGGGTGTACTATGTCTATGTTCCTCAGGTTTGGTGAAGAACAGCCTCAGAGCTGGCTGTGGGGTGCACAACTTCATTCCAGGCTGGCTGCTCAGGGCTGCACAGTGAGACCCTGTATCAACCAACAGAAAAATAAAGGAAAATTCCCAAACAGAAAAGAGCAGAGATGTGGCTGGACTGCCGGCTTTGCTGAGCGGAAGTGAACAAGCCCACAGTAACCACGGTAACCACGCTGTCACTCGGAAGAGATTCACTAGGGGCTGGAGAGAGGTCAACAGGGAAGAGCACTGGCTACTCTTGCAAAGCTCTGGAGTTTGGCTCCCAGCACCCATAGCAATGGCTCTCAACCTCTTATAACTCCAGCTCCAGGGGATCTAACATCCTCTTCTGGTCTCCAGGGACACCCACACATATGTGTACATACACACACATACACACACACACACACACACACACACACCCCACATATACACAACATCACACACATACACACTGACACACATCATACAAACATATACACTGACACACATCACACACAGAACACACATCACACACACAACACAACACACCCATGTGGGAACATAATGGCCAAGGATTACAGAGAAGAGTCAATGGAGCTTCAACCCCAAATACCTCAAACTTGAGGATGGCAGGAGTTGCCTCCCTCCCCACCTCTCAACCTGGTTCTACAAAGGCAGCCCCCTCAGATCAACCCCAGTAAGAATTTACTACCCTGACAGTAAATTACCAGGCTTCACTCCTTGTCTGACCTTATAAGGTCCCAAGCCCCACCCCACCCCTCCCACTGTACCCTACGGCCCCTGAGTATGAGTATGTAGAAGAAATATCTTCTGACACCTCTGCCCTGGCCAATGGTACACAGTCACACAGTTCCTGCCCCTAGAGATCCCGGCCACCTCCCCAGGGGCATGGACACCTGGCTTACCACCCCTCCAACAAACAAACTAGTTCTCTGAAGCTGCTCCTGGGTGTGCATCGCACTCACCCTTGCCTGGCTAAGCTTCCCTCCCTCCTGTCCAGCCCGGGCTACCCTGATGGCAGAGTGCACTCAGGGTCTCACACACACACACACACACACACACACACACACACACACACACATAGAGAGAGAGAGAGAGAGAGAGAGAGAGAGAGAGAGAGAGAGAGAGAGAGATTTTTTAAACTTTAAGTTAATAAAACACTGTTCCCAGACCAACAACCAGAGTGGCTTGTCTTCCACTAGAGGAGAAAGGTGGGCTGCAAGAACTGCTGGCTTTACTAACCCCACCAACAGCAGGCAGCCTTCCTGACCACAGTCAGAGCCATCACTCCCTGGTCCCCATCTCAGTATGACAGCTGAGAGAAGGAGCTAAGCAACTCTCTCCTAAGCCCGAGTGAGTCCAACATTAAACAAATAAACCAACTCTAAACCTACTTTGGAAAGGAAGAATTATCAGACACACGGATTTAAAGCAAGTATCCTATCAAATTTATTGAATGCAAAACCTGTGCCAACGTAACTACATCTATATCTTTGTGTTCTTGCTCAGGCCCCTCAGGCATCTTGAACTTATTTGTCCAGTAGTCTGAAAGCAGCAGAGAGCCCTAAACAAGCTTTTGCTCTGTTAGTGATGCAGGGGGCTCACCTTCTCTGTGGTGAACAGCCTCGATGGGGCTCACTTCACTCCTAGCCTGGGCAATGGCTCTTCTGCCAGCTAAGAGACAAAACAGGGCCACACAAACTGCTGCCCTGAGATACCAACCAACCCCCTTGCTAACTCACAGGCTCATTCCAGAGGTTAAGCCAATAAAATCTAAAAGCTCTCTCAAACCAGCCAAAGTAGGGGATCTGCTCTCAGAACCTTCTCTACTTCTCTTTCACTGTCTCGTTCTTGTGGGAGCACAGCAGCAGTAAGGGCAGCAATACTACACTGCATGTACAGACATTGACTTTATTTACACAGGGTCTGTAACTCAGTTAGATAACTTGTGGCCTAGCTTTCAGAGAAGGCACCCTCTCCTACTGGGTAGATCAGAAATGGTTTAATAAAAATCTCCCTAATCTTGGAATTATCAGACAAATGTGTTAGGACCTGAATACAAACCCCTACAAACCCTCATCTACAGGACTGCACCTTTCAATATTTTATCAAACACCTTTGTTTTTGCCAGGTAGAAGCCACATCAACGAATAGGACAGAAGGTAAGATATAAATCTGTACATTTATAGATGGCCAGCACATAACTTACTTCCATGACATAACTAGTGCTGGTAAAGACAAAGAGGACATTGTTTATAAATTCAATATTTGACAGCTATTTCTGTATGTTAAATACCTAGTCTTTATTTTATTCTTGAGGTCATATTAACATCAGCATTAACTTCAGATTCCTCGTCATACTCCCAAACACCCCGGACTTTCTCTAAGTGATTCTGTGTTTGCATACCATAAAGTGCTTCTCTCCAGACAGCAACTCTTGTCCCAGTTCCCAGTCAAAATTTCTAGCTTCTATTCTGAAACAGCAACTTTAATTTTACCTTCTCTACTTTTTCTTGGTCTTCCTCCTTCTAAACTAAGCCAGGAGGACACTCACCAGAGCAGGCTGATTAAAAAATACCTGTGTCTCACCAGCCATATAAATAGCTTTTAAAATGTAATAGTAAAACAGAAAACAGAAAACAAAACAAACAAAAAACCTATGTCTTCCCAAAACAACAGATCAAAAAAAATCAAACTCTACTAATACAATTCAGTATATCCAAATGTAAAATATTTAAGGACTAACATGAAACAAAACCAAGAAAACCGGGGAGGCAGGGTGGCCAGGATGAAAACAGAAAAGTATTACTAGCTTAAAATATACACATCTCAAGGCAAGCAAAATACACCCTAGCCTTTCCAATAAACCTGAAAAGCCACAGCCCCGCCTGTGCGAATCGGGAAGCTGCTGCTGGCCAGCTGTCTCTAGGGCGTTTGCAGCCCAAAGCCCACGTGATAGTCATGTGCTGAGTTGGAAGCTGGGCTCCGGCCTCTCAGAGTGCAAGACCTACTTAGCTTTGGCACAAAGTAGTTTTCTGGCTCAGAAGGAAAAAAAAATGTGTAAGGAAGTGTTTTGACTCTTCAGCAAATGGTTGTGACAGACACGGGAAGGCAGAGCAGAGGCTCCAGGGGGTGGGGGACATAGAACCACTCTAGTGTTGGGGCTTGAAAGCATTGAACAGGAGACAGGATCATTGTATTCAGTTACTAAACAGCAAGTGAGAAGGTCGGGGATAAGTACAGTCAGTCAATGTTTATTTTTTTTCTTTTTGTATTAAATTTGGAATATTCAGAGAGAAAAACATTCAGTGTAAGTAATGAAATAAAATCTGAGAAAGTCATTATATTTTCCCAAATTCTGAAATGCTTATTAAGACAAACGAGCACTCAAGATCACAATCAAGAACGTAACTCTTGGCAACACTAAAACTGCCTGCATGGTTTGAGAATGCGGCTCAGTAGCAGAGCCCATGCTGAGGCCTCAGGGCCCTAGGTTCAATTCCTAGCACCACAACAAACTATTTATTTTTGAGATAGTCTCACTATACAGCCCTGGCTGGCCTGGAACTCACTATGTAGATCAGGCTGGCCTTAAACTCACAGAGGCCCACCACGCCTAGCAGAACACACATTCTAACTACTGAGTGACTTTTGTAAGCCTCTCTCTGGCCCTGACCTCTGGCTCTGACTTTCAGGCTCTTCTCTTACTTCAGGGTCTCATGAACCCTCAAACCTAGTGCTTCAAGGGAAAACTGTGAGCTGGGGATAGTGGCACATGTCTGTAACCCCAGCGCTAGGGAGGCAGAGGCAGGAGGATCAAGGGTTGATCAGCTATAAACTGAGTTCCAGGCCAGCCTAGACCACACAAGACTGTCTCAGAAAACCAAAAAGACAATGATACACACCACACGCAGTCAGCATACACACATCCTTGTGCCTCTGACTTTCTGTGTGTTCTCTCCTGTGGCTGAAGTCAAGGGACAGTCTCTCTCTCTCTCTCTCTCTCTCTCTCTCTCTCTCTCTCTCTCTCTCTCTCACTCTTGCTCGCTTGCTCTCACCCTCCACTATGTCTTCTTTAGCTGACATACAGGAATTGTACATATTCACAGGTAATACTGACACTTCATTACAGTGTGCACTGTGTAACCATCAAATAAACAAATCACAACTACTGTAGTCACTCTCCTTTTGGAGACCCACCTGCTACAGCTTGGGTCTCAGGTGACCCCAGAGGTTAGTTACCAGCTTGTGGCTTCTTTAAGAACTTGGGTCCAGTGGAGGAAGTTAGGCCCTCGGAGGGGAATGAGGACAGGGGAAGCCAGGCCTTCCTCTACCTCTTGGCCACCATCAGGTGTGCAGCTCCCTCCCCCTGGCTCTCCACAGCACCATGGACTCCCTCACCACAGGCCCGAGTGCACATGTACTGAATGGAAGTGCTGAGCCAGATAGCCCAGCTCACCTTGTAAGCTGATTTTCTTGGGTATCTTGTCACAGTAGCAGAAAGCTTACACACCAGCACAACTCTCCCGGGGGAGATGAGCCTTCCCCCTGGCCTCCAGGCGTTTGGTAGTGACCCTCTGTCTCCTAAGCAAAGTAAGCGCTCAAAGAGTAAAGACTGGGGCTTCTTCTCATGGTGAATAAAGCCTAATGACTATATACAATTGTATTTTTAAATTTTTCAATTGCATTGGTGAGAGAGAGAGAGAGAGTGTGTGTGTGAGTTTGTGTGTGGATGCACATACCGAGGCACGTGTGTGAAGTTGGTTCTCTCCTTCTACCCTATCAGTTCTGCGGATGGAGCTCAGGCTGTCATGCTTGGTGGCAGACCCTCTGAGCCGTCTGGGTGGGCCCACTCCGCAGGGTCATGAAGTCCCACACTTCTGCCTGTGGTCCTCATGCCCTTCACAGCATCAGTGAGCAGGAGGAGTGTGAGCACACACAGATGCACATCAGCAGCGTCAAGGAAGACCGTCTACTGTCACTAAGGCTTCTACGAGTAACAGTTCTGTACGCAAGTGACTCACTCCTCCCTTGGAAAGCGATGAATGTGGCAGTTCTTGTTCATAAAAAGCTTTGCTCTTGCTACTCAGCAATTTATTCCCCCATGGGTTTTCAAGCCAAGCTATTTGTTCCTCAAAACAAAGAGGCTACCCCATCTTCAGAGGAAAGCCTTGGAAAGCCATTCCTACCCGCCCACGCTGCCATTCAAGACTGCCTAATTACGAGAAAGACAAAGAGCGTCGAGACACTGAGCCCACACATTCATAAATGTGGAGGCTCCATGTTTCCCTTTGGGGTTGGATTAAAAAGATAATTAAAAACAGTTATGTGGGTCCCCTCCTGATTCTAGCTACAGAAAGATCCCAGCACTTTCTCAAACAAGGGTAACATGACTATCGCTGGTTTGGAGGTGAAGAAAAGTAAAAAAACAAAATCAAAAAACAAACAAACAAACAAAACCCAAACCAAAAACCAAAAACCAAAACCAAACCAAACCAAACCACCCACACCCAATTCTGATATGAGTACGTGTTCATGTATGGGGGGTTACATACACACATGTGAACATGCATGTGGAGGCCAGGGGTCAATCTCATTTGTCCTCTCTTGTCCTACCTTCCTGAGACAGAGTCTCTCACCTGGGACTCACAGATGAGCCTAGGGTGGCGGGCCAATAGGGGTCTGCCTGTCTCTGTCCCCCAGCGTTGGAAAGACACTAGCATGATACTGTGTCTAGCTTTGTAATACACATTCTGGGGCTCCAATTCGGGTCTTCACTAAGCCACCTTCTCAGCCAATGATTGATTTTATCTCAAAATTATTTTACATGAGATTTTTCTTACTCCAAGGGAAGGGTGGGTGTCATACCTGTGCACCATAGACACGCTGCATGGCCTGCAGCAGCTGGTTGGTGTAATCTGTGAGGGTGCCAGCATCTTCTTCAAATACACTCAGCAAGGAGCGCGCCTGCAGGCAAAGAAGAAGGGTCAGTCTTCACTCTCGGCCACAGTTATGAAGGAGGGACAGACAGACAGCACAGGAACCGCCTGGACCTGGGAGGGAAAGTGGTGCTCATTCTTTCTACCAGGAGGTTACACTTGCTCAGGATCAGAGGAGAAAGCCCATGTTTAGGGCGGGGTTTGTGGCTCAGTGTACAGTACCTGCTAGCACTGAAGGTCCTGGGTCTCACTGCCGTGAAGACAGAAGCACAGTCACTCTGTGCTGACCTCTGTGCCTACCTATACACGCATCCACTCATTAACAGTATCAGGAGAGACGGCCTCTCTGCCTACCTATACACGCGTCCACTCATTAACAGTATCAGGAGAGACGGCCTCTCTGCTCAAGTTCTGGCAGGGAACACAGGACCCCACTGTGGACCAGGTATGATCACCCAGCAGTGCCGGCTTCACCACTCAGCCTCAACCAGCTGCTTGGGGTCTGCAGTCCAGGGCATCCTGCAGACTGCCATTTTTTCCTCTTAAGATAAATAACACAGTCAACTTCCATGGTGGTGGTGGTGGTGGTGGTGTGTGTGTGTGTGTGTGTGTGTGTGTGTGTGAGAGAGAGAGAGAGAGAGAGAGAGAGAGAGAGAGAGAGAGAGAGAGAGAGAGAGAAACAGAGTGCTGTGTGTATGAGAAAGATTGAGAGGCGTGTGTGTGTGTGTGTGTGTGTGTGTGTGTGTGTGTGTGTCTATGAGTATGTTGTGTAGAGCTTTTAAGCTCATGATCAGGAATCGCAAATGTGGCCCAGTGGCAGAAGCTCTTGGCATAAAACTCAAACAGCAACCATTATGCTGCTCCCTTCTCTAAGGAGGAGCTCTCTTCTGAGGGCAGCCGAGGAACTACAGTAACTAAAATGTATTTCCCGCCACGTCATACACGGTGCTAGGCACATGCTGAGCACTACTGAAATCTTTATATACTGGGTGGTGTGTGGCCAGTATCAAGGCATCACATAATCGAGATCCACTCACATACATGAATTCACAACACCGGGAGCTCAGTAAATAACCAAGGAGACAAAGAGGCCAGGAGACACACTAGTGAGGTTGTACACAGAGTGCTTTGCAAACAATTCACTATTGCTCATTATTTTCTTGCAAATGGATTTCAATTCCTTCTTCTTCTAACCCATCTAAGCTAAAACAGAGGTTAGAAAGTGGTCTGTCTGGCTACTATGTTCTGACACCCCTGGGGCCTCCCTGCTGCTGGGTCACCCACCACCTGGTGGTACCAGACCCTCCCAGGGACAGGAGTAGGAGCCTGGGCACTGGGTTCTTCCCTTCTCATCTCTAGGTCTACCTTGGCTCCACAAACTGGGGGCTTCATAGCAGTGTGAGTGCTCTTCTTGGCCCTGAGTCTTCCTGGCCAGAAGTGGGTGCTTGAATGCTCTATGGATGAGAACCACAAGTAACAAGACTTGTGGGCATAAGACTGCTTTTTCCTCAGTTCTCTGTGAGGACAATCATTCACACTGCACGGACCCTCATTCCAGAGGAGTTCCTAAAATTCAAATCCGGAACAGGAAATGCTCCTGCACCAGGTTGCAGACAACAACTGCACCAAACAACGCATTTCAAGTAGAATGTGCACCAATTTTCTCACTCCCTCCATCTGTTTGTAAATAAATATCACGGCTACGGCCCACTAGATTTCATAACCCATTAACAATGTCAACCAGCAGGCAAAGATGACAATTCTAAATTCCTTATGGCATCTCTTCAAAGTATGGCTTTTGGGTTGTTAAAATGGGTGAGCCGCATTGGGCATTTGTGTGATTTGTCTTCCTGCTCTCGGCCAGCATGTGCTGAAACGCCATCCAGAGAACTGAGAGTTACTGCCCAGGAAGGTGACTCCAGGATCGCCATGGGCTGAGCCTGCTGGGAGTCTGCAGGGAGCAGTGATGACAGATGGCATTTATTATGGAGACAACGATCTCTGGTGCTCGCTCATAGCTGGAACTCAGTGTTTAAACAGTTGGCTCCATCTTAACACTATATCCATGTGCTTACCTAAGGAGTGCCATCCAACAGTACAGTTGTCTGAGTGTTCCCGTACCCAATGCTGCAGGGTCCCACCAAAGTCTACAAACTTCAAATACTTTTCTTATTATAACTGGCTTGCCTGGGAATGTAAGAAGCAATACAACTGGATCGCAGGTATTTTATTTTTTAAAAATATTACTTGTTCACTTAGTTGAATCCTATTTTTTCTCTTAACACTCTAAGGTATAAATTAAAGACGAGACATGGTTAAAAAGAGAAGGCTTACACAATTGTCTTCTTCAAGGACAGCAGGAAGAACTCCAGCAGAATTCCTTGTATCAGACACTGACGGGCATGGAACATTTGTCACATTTTCTAATGAAGCAACTTCATAATCAGATACCGTAGTTACAGTAACCTCACTTTACGGGGATGAAGCTGAGGCTCAGGGCAGTTATGAAATGTGTTCAACACTGTTCGAGCTTCCTGTCTGCTGCCTATAAGCTACAGTGCACACGGACAGGAGCTCATGCAGAACCTATGAAGGAATGCTTACTGCTCACTCTTAGGCTCAGGCTTAGGGGTTCCTGATACAGCCCAGGGCCACCTGCCCAGAGAAAGGTGCCTCTGCCCCCAGCCTGGACAAAGCACTGGATCCTTCTCCATCAGTTAACAGTCAAGACAGTCACCAAGACCAACCAGATAAAGAACTGCTTCTCAGTTGTGAAACAGACAACTAAAGCTCCCAGGGCTGGGAAGCAGAGGGGCTGACATATAAATCCAGGTCCACTGCAAGGACAGTGTGGTCACCAGTGGCAAATGTTTCATCAGCAGGCATGTTCTGTGTGCCAGCTCAAGACACAGGCACACGCGAGCCACATTCTTTTTAAGCACCCCACATTCTATCTCTCACAAACAGCAACTGCCAGAGAACTGCATCATGGTAACTTGCCTTGTTTTAATCTTCTGGGCATTGGATTTAACTAGATCACCCCCAGCAAAGAACGGCCAGCTACTGAGGGACTGCTTTGCTGCACACATTCATCAGCACTCACTTTGCTCACATGTATGGGTGGAGAGTGGGGACGCCCTGACCTGTACAGGAGTGAGGGTCAGGAAAGGCATGCCAACCGCTCAGTCTCATGGAAAGGCCCATCACCGCCGTGTGCTGTTTGCAGAGACTACCATCCATCGGGAGCACACAGCTCATGCACAGGAAAGCTCAGCGAGGGTGAATAAAAGCTCAAGGAAACTGCGGCAGGCTCGTGGTCTGACCCATCCCACATTCTCAGGAGCCTCTGCAGCCAGGCAAACAAGACCAAGCACTCTGTGGGCCTGGCCTAAGTGCCGCTGGCATCCCTTTACATTAAACATCCGGGTGTTACCTAATCAAACAAGCCCTACATTCTCGACAACACATAATTGTGTAAGCGTCCGATTTCAATAACACTCATAATTTGCTTCTTTAAAATGTAAGTAAGACAAAGATTTTTATCCCCATAATTTGGGTTAGGCAGAGAAACATCTTAATAGATCCAAGTTTACTAAATGGAAAATGTGTTATACACAGAGTTATAGGGCGAACTCTCTCTACAATGAAGCCATACAAAAGCACTCCGCCTGTTTGGAGGCATCTCACTGGGAGAAAGAAAGGCCTGACTGCTGAGAGGACCGTTCCCAGCTAGGCCACTGTATGATCTCAGAACCAAGTCTTTCATTTCTCTGTTTCCGTTATGCCAACTTACAAAGAATCAAAGCACAAAGCACAACACCAAAAAATGCAAGCGCTTCATCCCCACCTTAGCGGGGAATTGTGCTGCATACAGGATAAGCGCACTGCTCTGAAGGATGTGAGATGCGCTGCTGGGACTCCGAGCTGTGCCCCTGTCCCTATCTATTACAGCAGGACTCACATTGTCTTGGAACAGCTGCTTATCTGCCCCAGGAACAGACTGTGAGCCAGTCAAGGACAGCTATGCCTATCTAGTTGATAGTCGTGTTTCCAGCAGCTAACCGAGCCTGCCCAGCAAGGCAGAGGCTCACACACAGCAACAGGGAGACATCTCTACACCCTCTACTCATGTCCCAGAGGTCAGCAGAAAGACTACACACACACACACGGACTAGTTCTGCAGCACAACGTGCAACCCTGCACGCTGAAGAAGAGGAAATGAACATTTGTGACTAAGGCTGGTCAGTGACTATTCAGCACTTGCTGGAGCACTCCAGTTCAAATACAAAAGCTTTTGTGTTCGCGGAGTAAGCCCTGTGTAAACAGGCTACTCAAACAATCCTCATAACTTTTCCACCTCCACAAACAGTTCACCGGGTCTCACTATCATTTTTCCCTCTTTGTGAATCAATATAGGGCCAGGGAAAAGCCAGGTGCTAGGTAACAGGGCTAACTTAAACAGTACCCCAAGGCTGAGGAAGCAGCTCAGTGAGAAAGCGCTTGCCTACATAGCACTGTAAGGCCTGCCTTCAGTCCCCTGCACCACAGCCAACCCTTTTATCCCTGCTGCCTGGGTTTCCTTACCTTACACGGCTGATTGCTGATTTCTCTGCCCCTCCTCCATCTTACTAGATGGCCTGTCTCAAAAGACCATGCGCATGAGTAAAATGCATTTAATTTAGAACAGCGCCTGGCACAGACCACGGAGGATCGAGACCAGGCATGATCAACCCACACACAACCCAAGAGAGGCACTAATGCAATGCCAGGCATAAAGGTTCTTAACTCATTCAGATTTTCTTCAATGTCTTTGTAACTTGACTGAGCTGTTTTCTGGTGTGAATTTTGGAGATGACAGTGTAGCCCAGAGAAACCGAAAGGTTAGACAATCCTGTATTCTTGGCCTTTGCTTCTGTGTTTAATTCTTTCACATAAAATACTAGAAATGGTTTCCATTCCATGCAGTTCTACGCCCCTGGTTCTCCAGGGAGTAAAGTTGCAGCCCAGCATGTGCTGTGTAAAGAACAGTGTCAGCCGTGCTCTGCGGGCTCTGAGGGACTCCTAAAGCTATCTTCTATCCCCCCGATGGGAGAGAACTCGTCTCAACAGCAAGGACAAATTTCCTACAGGTGGCTCTGTGGGTAAAGGCACTTGTCACCAGGTCTGAGGACCTGAAATCAATCCTTGGAACCTGCACGGTGGAATTAAGAGAATTGACTTCCACAAACTGTCCTCTGACCTCCACATCTGCACACTCACATCCGCACACATCTGCATCAGGGTCAGGAAATGTCACAGAAGAGGAGATGAGAGAATGAGTATTGTGAAATGCTGTCACTGGACCAGTCACGTACATGAGGTAATGCCAGTCAGCATTGCAGCCTGGGATGGAAGCCCCAGAGGCCTACCCTTAGTAAGAAGCTACAGGCTGTTGGTGGCTTCTGGGAAGGGACTGCCAGTTTGCTTTGGGGGCATGGCTGTTGGGAGGTTGCCCTGGCTCCACTGACAGGCCCCGCACCCATGCATAGGAAGAGAGCACTAATTAGATTGTGTGCTATTGAGGGGGAAAGAGGACAGGAAAATGGGTGGGGGAACATGTTTTGGGGTGCCTGGAGGGAGAAGATGGGGGAGGTGATCTGATATAGATACTCTGTGTAAGTATAGGAAATTATTGAAGAATAAAAAGTATTTAAAAATATTCCTTACAAGAAAGGCAACAAAACAACTGTCTGAATTAAGTAAGGGCTTTACCACTTTGCAGAGAAGCCAACTGTCTAAGAATAAACCTTTACTATGGACGAAATATTTTTAAAAATTAAAAAGGATGTCAGATAGGAGTAACAATGCCTCTAAACATCTATTTTTTTTTTCCCCCATACACACAAGCTCAAAGTTGTAAACCATACAGATGGGATATAATTTTAGACTATTCCGCCGCTTTCAAGACCATCTGCCCCATGTTCCTTGTTTTCTGTGGAGTTTCTGCAGATGAGAACACTGGACGATTAGAAGCAGAACCATAGCCCAGGTGCCGTTTATGCACACCCATTAGAGACCTTAAAACTCTAGACCGTGTGATGTCTGTGCACCTGGCTCTGCCACCATCACGACCGGTTGGAGAAACGGTCTGGTCTGTCTTTGACCTTCCGTGTCACCAAGTACAAAGCAAATGGAAATCCCTACTCACAACCACAGTGGTTATGATTTCCATACGCTTATGTTCAGATCCCAACAACAGGGGAGGATGGCTGAAACGCTTTCCAACAAAGGCTGTGGTCCAAAGCAAACACCTGACATCCAGAGCTGTATAAGGAAGCCTGCGAAAAATTTAGCGCAATACATGCCAATCCATTTTAAAAGTTGAATCAGTTAAAACAAAACAAAACCAGGCTGAGCATAACAACACATCTGTAATCCCAGCACTCAAGGTGGAAGTTCAAGGCTAGCCTGGTCTACATGGCAAGTTTTCAGTCCAATTATGGCTACACAGTAAGACCTTGTATCAAAACAAAACACAACAAAAAGCAAAATCCCAAGTAATGGGGATACTAATTATCACAGCTTGCTTACATATCCTTGCTAGGCGACATGAGGACCATCACTCAGAACTGAGCCTTAGACAGGCACACATAGATAGCCCTTTTGACTTATTCTGCAAGGGAGAGATGGGGGAAATGTAGGCAAACTCGTCAAACTTCCATCTGGGAGGTACAAGTTACTTTGGGAGCCAAGGAAGGAACCCGAAAGAAGAGGAGAAACCGTGAAGAACAGCTCGAGCCTTTCTAACTTTTCCAAGAACGGAGATACTGGAGGATGAAGGTATTTATTTAAATAAGCTAGGGATGCTATACCAGAGAAGGGAATAGAAGATCCCTGGGGAAAGCCCTGGGAATTCTGAACCACTTTCACTATGCACTATCTCAAGCTCAAGCTCAAACGACTTGATACACTCTCCACTGTGTTAATGAAGCCCCGCCACCACCACCCAGTGGCACAAATGGGGCAAATGTTGGAATTTTCTCTTTCCTGGGTCGACTTGGCGATGGATCCAGGTTTTCTGTGCTTCCTATTCTGGCTCCTGCATTCATTAGGTCTCGTGGACTCGTTAGTACCAGCAGCGACCGTGTGGATAGTGCTATCGTCTTCTTCTGCACGAGACACTGTTTGAAAACCTTTTGGTTACCCGGCGAGGGAGCTCCTACTGCGGGACAGCGACTGCCCGACCTCCCCGAGCGCCGGCGGGGCACCGCGGCTCCCTCCCAGCCTTCCCGGCGGTACCTGGGGGCTGTCTTGCAGCGCCTCCTCCAGCAGGAGCTTGTCCACGGCGGGCATGGCGCGGCGGCGAGGGAGCGCGGGACGCGAGGAGGGGACACTCGGCGCTCGGGGACTTGAGACTTAGCTCCGAGCCCGCGCCTGCCCACTGACCGCGGCCCGCCCCTCAGCCCGGCCCCCGGCCGCCGGGATCAACAGGAAGTGTGGCAGACGCCGGACATGTAGACAGTCCGGGACAGGACACCGGAAGTGTGGCGACCACGGTTCCGCCCGACCCCGGGGCTTCGGGCCCCTCCGGCCAGCGCAGTGGCGCCGGGAGGTTCCGCCTGGAGGCTGGCATCCTGGTGCTCGTGGCGCATCTCGGGGTGGGACGACAGGCTTTTATCTTCTTGCAGTTCTGCAGATTGCACTTTTTGTGTGGGAGGAGAGACGAGTGAACAGATTTTGCAGTTGTTCTCTGGCCTCTTTTGGGGAGGGAGGGTGTCGGGGGAGTGGGTGGGGACTCAGGCTGTCCTCTAACTCACTGTGTAACTGAGGATGATTCTAAATTTCTGATCCTCTTGCCTCCACTTTCCGAGCGTGATGGGATAACAGACATGGACCACCAACCACCAAACCGGAGTTTTGTGCAGAGCTGGGGATCAAACCCAGGGCTTCGTTCATGCTAGGCAAACCCTCTACCAAAGTAGCCACACACTTAGCCTTGGCAAGTCTTCTTATTTTATTTTTTTAATTTGGGTTAGGAGATGGGGTTGGGTAGAGCAGAATAGATGGCGTAAAGGACATTGCAGAAGATGTGAGTTTGCTTCTCAGCACCTGGCAGGAGGCTGTGGTATGCACATTATTTCCCGTAGGGACATGCATGGGCGCACTTACGTGCATGTATTTCCTATAGGAAATGGACACACAATTTAAAATACAATAAAACAAATTATATTTAGTGTGTGAAGTTCAGAAGACAAGCCGTGAGAGATTTTTCTCCTTCCAATCATGGGGATTCTGGATATTAAACTCAGGTCTCAGGCTTGGAGATAAGTACCCCTAACCATTGAACCATCTTACCAGCCTCTGGCTTCTTTTTTTTTTTAAAATACCAGGACAGCTCCACACTCAGACAACTCACAGCACAGACATTACGTGTGTGTGTGTGTGTGTGTGTGTGTGTGTGTGTGTATCATCCGTGATATTCAGAACACTGCTGAATGACTTAGGGCCATATAATTAGGTTTCATCTTCCTGGTTTTTCATTTTGGAGAATTTCATAATGAAATTTTCAGGGTTAGAAAGGATAGATTATGTAGTTCTGTGATGTCATTTAAAAGAAAGAAAAGGGGACACTGGAGAATGAAATACTTTATTTAGGACCCTACAGTGTAGGCTGAAGAAAGAAAAAAAGGCTGTGTAGAAGATCAAAGTAGAATTTGACATATATTCAAGGCAAGAGTTTCAATGGATTGACACATAAAATCAGTATTATTTGTCCAATGAGATGTCACCAAAATTACAAGGAGCATATGATACTGCACAAAGTCTATGTCTTATGAGAACTACCTGAACAGTTAGTGTTGGTTGTGAAATCTGTAGGATCAGGGGTCACCTGTGAAGAATTATTCAGATTAAGTTAGCCCCTGGCATACATACCTGTGAGGAATTAAGTTACTAGAGGTGGGAAGAAGTGCCCCAAAAGTGGGTGGCACTACTCCCTGGGCATGAGTCCTGAACTACAGAAAAGATGAAGAGTGAATACCCGCATTCCTTCGCTTCCTGCTTCCTGCCTGTAGATGCAGTACAACCAGCCCCTTCAAGTCCCTGCCACCTTAAAACTGCAAACCAAAACAAACCTGTTCTCCCTTGAGTTGTTTTGTTGGGCATTTTATCACCACAGTAGTAAAGGTAACTAAGACGTCACCCAGTTCAGTAACAAAAGTCTGTGCTCCAAATGATGGTATTCTGTCTAAACTCCACCCCCACAGTTGCCTGGCAACAGCCAGGTAGGCTTGGCCCACTATAAAAGAGTTGATTTTGGGCGACAGGGAGTTCAACTAAAATTTTCCTCATACAATCTTCTAAACTCCCTGCTGCCCAAAATCAACTCTTCAAGGCCAGACTCAAACCCTCCCCTTTCCCTAATTGTAAAAAACAGTTCAGGATTTGGTTACACCAAGGGAAAGAGGTGTATATTCTTTCATTAGAAAATAGACATTAAAGGAGACAGAGCCCCCCAAAACCCTTTAAGGGGCTTAGACATCTCATGGAAGGGGCAACCATATTTCTCATGTATCATTTTCTAATTAAATTACCTTCTTTGAATACCAATGTTCAGAATTGTTTAAACCACATTCTTACACAATCATATTACTCTCTGGTGTGCCTTTGTTACATTATCGCCTAAACGGCCTTCATGGGATTTCTTGGTACCAAAGTACCAGACATTTTGTCATAAATGATATGTCTCAGACTCAAAACAACTAGTTGCAAAACAGATGCCAGGAATGTGTTTGTAAATTGTGTAAATTCACTTTATTAATTATGATTTGCAATCTTCCTTTTACATAGCACTCACCACTGAGCATTAGATAATCCACCTTGCTCTGCTGTGTGGTTTACATAAGGGGAATTATACGTGAAGATAAAAAATGTCAAGTCCTTCATTAAAGTGTATGTGTCCATGTGAAACTGTGGTGAGGTGGATTTCGGTCATCTTCTGGCTGTATCTGGATGGGTGTGAGGTCATTGATGGCAACTGCAGAGATATAGAGTTGGCATGGCCCTGTGCAGAAGGGACACTGTCTGGAGCTGCCACCTTTCCCTTGATGAAGGTCAAAAAGGAATGGAGGACAGGGAGAAACAAAATGGTTCTCAGGACAGCAGGCTTGGAGCACCACTGGAGCTTTGGGGGTCTGAGAGAAAATTGGAAACTACAAAGGCACCTGTTAGAAAGATATCAACAGGGGCTAAAGAGATGGCTCAGTGGTGGGGAGCACAAAGGGACCTTCTTGTCTGATCTAGATGGACGGAAGGAAGATTTCTTAACATGCTTAAACAAACTAGTATAATTTGTGATGTTAGAAAAGTGCTTCCCGGGGGTTTGGAGAGATGGCTCAGCAGTTAAGAGCACTGACTGCTCTCCCAGAGGTCCTGAGTTCAATTCCCAGCAAGCACATGGTGGTTCACCACCATCTGCAGTGGGGTCAGGGCCTCTCTGATACCGAGATTCTTTCTGCTGTTTGCGGTGCCCGTCTCAGACGTCTCTTCCAGCAAGCTCAAGGCTGGTCTGAAAATCCAGTCCCCTCCCTCCCACCTCCACGTGAAGAGCACCCCTTCAAGCGAAAATCAACCTTCCAATAACCCCAGTATACTCCAGCTACACTTGGCAAGATAATTCTAGAACACCATTTCTGTTCTGTCCACCACTTTACAGGTGGAGTGAGCAGAACTTCGCCTTAGGTATTTCTAGAATTTTAGTGCTTCACATATTACCTAATACCTGGGCAGTTGCTTGATGAATGATTATAGAACATTCATTGTATGACAGTCAGGCATGGCGGCTCTCGCCTTTAATCCCAGCACTCGGGATGCAGAGGCAGGCGGATCTTTGTGAGTCTGAGGACAGCCTAGTCTATGGAGTGACTTCCAGGACAGCCAGAGCTGTTATACGAAGAAACACTGGAGAGAGAAAGAGAGAGAGAGAGAGAGAGAGAGAGAGAGGAAGCACACTGGAGTCCTCAATAGAGCTTACATTTGAAAAGGGAAATGACAGTAAATGTAAACTGATAAGCCTGTGGTAACACTCAGTGGAGGACCAGGGGAACACGGGAAGTGCAGTGAACAGTAAGGATTTATTGAGGTGGTCGGCACCAGGCTTGAGAATTGAATAAAGGAAGAAATCTGGCCTGATGGGAAGAGCTTGTGCAAAGGCCCTGGGACAAGCTCAGCATCGTGAGGAGAAGACCAGTGTGGCTGGAGTAGGGGTGGGGAGGGGGAGGGGAGGAGATGAGGTGTAAGAGATGCCAAGCACTTGGTCACAGAGGACCTGAGTCCAGGCAGGGAGGACTTTGGATATTGCCCTGTATATGTGATAGGAAAAGTATGGACGGCTTAGTGGCAAAGTCTGATTTACATTGTTTTTAAAAAACTATTAGTGTGTGTGTGCGTGTGTTTGTGTGTGTGTGTGTGTGTGTGTGTGTGTGTGTGTGTACATGTGGTTTATGTTTTGAGGTTTCTAAAAAAAGCTATGGGAATTATCCAAGTAAGAAGTGGGGTGTGAGGAGGAGTCACTGAAGTCTGCTGGTAGCACAGTGTGAGAAACAGAAACTGGGCAGAGGAGAGCTGTGGGCGACCATTCTATCAGCAAGAGCAGAGTGTTGGTGACATTGCCAGCGCACCTGAGATGCCTTTTAGATGAGCAACATTGGTTGGGGTGTTGTCTGGGTGCTTCAATAGACTCCTCAGCAGTCTGGCAGAGACACAGGAAGATTATCAGCACGTGATGGTGTTTAAGACGCGAGAGAGGTTGAGACAGACAAGACAAGGGAGAGGTTGGAGGACAGAACTCCAAGTAAAGTCCAGACCTCCTGAGGGAGAGAAGCAGTTAGCGGTGAATATGTCCTTCTGTAGCCTTAGAGGCAGGAAACATCAAGGCAACCCCCTCCTAAAGAGCGCCCAAGGAGCAGCCAAACCATCATCCAGAAATGGCTGGAGGGCGGCCTGCAGACTTGTCAATGATCAGCAGAAAACCTGGGGGGAACAGGTCCATTCAGAAGCAGACTGGTTGCAGTCAAGAGCAAGGGAGGGAGACCAGATGACTCCAGAGATGTTCCAGCAAGGAGAATGCTGAAGAGGTTGTGACTGCCCACATAAATAGCAAAGAAGAAGGTGGGTTTGTGGCGTTAAGCCAGGAGGTGTTGCAGACTCTGAGAAGGTTGTCCAGCCTTTGTGAACATCGCTTTGCTGCTCTGTGTGACATAAGAGTGATATTACCAATCACAGGCTGCTTCCACGGACCCCTGTCTAGGTGTCCTGTGGCTTCAAAGGACGGAAACCTAACTCCAATTAGCTCACAGTTGAAAGGCTGGGAGAGGGGGCTGCATCTCTCAGGCTGATGGCATACTGACAGAGTGAGCTGCAGTGTGGGGGGAGTTGGAGACACTGGATGAAGAAGCAGAAATGAGAAGGCCAAAGCTGGTGAATAGACAAAAGTGACGGAGACCCAGTCACAACAGGGGGATGGCCTTGGGCAGAGGCAGGGGCAGTGTGTGCCAAGGGAGACAGTGTGTGCCAAGGGAGACATGTGCCAAGGGAGAATCTCACTCTCTAATGAGAGTGAGATTCTTTACTGGTGGTTTTTGTTTCCCCCAAAAGATAGAATCAAGGCCATGAGCTCCAAGCTAAGCTGGTGAGGCCTACGGGAGGTGTTCAGGGGTGGAGAGGGTGGGAAATGGCCATCTTGGGACACAGGCAAGGGAGGTAGGAGAATTAGTGACCCAGGGCTGGAGGTTGGCTCAGTGGTTAAGAAATAGAAATTTTAAGCATGATGGTCTATAGCAGCACTATTCATGACAGCCAGGAGATACACATGAGGTGACATCAGGGCATGCCTAGACAAAGGAACACCATCTGACAGTAACAACACAAAGTATCCACATCCCACTGTGTGCACACACCTAGACAACATGCTAAACAAGAGAAGTGAGACACAAAAGTCCATATAGTAGAAGAAGCCAACTCTAGGCAATGCCCAGCCTAGGCTAAGACTCGGGAACAGAGAGCAGAGCTGCTCATGTGGTCAGGGCAGGAGGATGACAAGTTCAAGGCCTGTCTGAGTTACAGTGAGTTCAAGACCAGCCTAGCCATCTGGGATCCCGTCACAAAAGCTAAAAGAGGCTGGGAATTGAGCTCAATCGTAGAGGGGTTGCCAACACATGTGAGATTCTAGAGAGGAGAGAGAGAGAGAAAGAGAGAGCAAGACAGAGACAGACAGAGAGAGAGAGAGAAAGAGTGCACTAGATGAAGGACTGCTTGACGCCAGCAGCTAAGGGAAGAGGAAGGAAGGGGTGATGGCTAACAGACATGGAGATGCTTTTGAGGAGAGTAGTGAAATTGTCTGTAATTAAACATGGGTGGTGATTCTATAACTCTGTGAAGTCAGTAAAAACCCTCGGGGTGCCTGCTTTAAAACGGTGAATTTTCATTATTTGATGTCAAATTATACTACATATCTACAGCGACAGCATAGCACCGGCAGAAAACACTCATGTGGACCAATGGAATAGCATGGAGGAGCCATAAGTGAACTTAGACACCAAGTCTTTTAACAACACATACACTGGAAAAGGGCAGCTCTTCCAATAGTTGGTGTTGGGCAAATGAGATACACAAATGAAAAAAAAAAAAAAAAAGAACCTAGGAATATATCCCTCATCCTGTGTGTAAAACCTATTTCAAAACAGACTCAAGACCTTAATGTTAGACCAGAGTTTGTTTTTTTCTTCATAATATTTTTATCAATTATTTGGGATTTTTACATCATGTACCACATAACACTTACTTTCCAGTCTTCCCAGGTTCTCTCCCCCACAGATGTGAAAAAAAAAAAAAGAAGAGGGAGAAGAAGGAGGAAGAGGAGGAGGAGGGGGAGGGGGAGGGGAAGGGGAAGGAGGAAAATGGGCCCAGTTCATGTTGTCTGTACACGCCCTGGAACATGGTCTAACTCCCAGTGGTCATCCCCTTAAAGAAAACTGAGTCTTTTTCCACCCGCACACCCGCCAGACGCCCTCAGGTGTGGAGAGCTACACTTGAGTGTCTTTATCACAATTTTAAGAGTTCTCATCAGTGGCTTCCTGTCTAGGTTGCTACATTTTGGGGGAATGCGGGGAGTAGAGCTTGTCACCAAAGTCTTCCGTATCCCTCTCTCTCAACCATGACTCTGCCGCCATCTATAGCACTGCCAAAGTAGCTTCCTTGCCTTTTACCGCCAGCGGGAACATGGGTCACAAATTCCTACATGATCTCTCCTGTCAGCATAGACCTCAGCATAGTCTCCTGTGGCAGTACAGGGCAGCAGCATGGCCCTCTGCCCCAGCACAGGCCAGGGACACCATCATTGCAGCAGCAGCACAAGCCAAGGACGTCACCATGGTCTCAGATGGCAGCTCAGGCCACCCACGTCAATACAGCCTCTGGCAGCGGCATGACCCATAAACGCTGATACGGCTTCAGGCTGTAGCATGGACTATGGATATCAGCACGACCTCAGATGGCTGCATAGACCCTTCACATTCACATGGACCCTGGTGGCCGCAAGGCCCATAGACAGCAATGTGGCCTTAAGCCTGCAGCACAGAACCAGAGACTTTGAGGAAAATACTCTATAATATAGGCAGAGGTGTGAACCTTCTTGAAAGGATTCTCATAATTCAGGAAATAATCTCAGGAATTGACAAATGGGATACATTATTAAAGTTCTGTATGGTAATGGAAATTGTCACAAGGGAGAAGGAAAGGGGCACAGAAAAGAACAAATCCTTGCCAACTACATATCAAACAGAGGGTTAATATCTGGACTATGTAAAGAACTTCAAAACAAAACACCAAAATGCCCAGATTAATCCAATCACAAATGGCAAATAGGTATTTGGAAAAGGGTGTGTGATAGTCAGGGTTCTGTTGCTGTGAACAGACACCATGACCAAGGCAACTCTTATAAGGACAACGTTTCATTGGGGCTGGCGTACAGGTTCAGAGGTTCAGTCCATTATCATCAAGGCAGGAGCATGGCAGCATCCAGGCAGGCATGGTGCAGGAGGAGCTGAGAGTTCTACATCTTCATCTGAAGGCTGCTAGAAGAATGCTAACTTCCTGGTAGCCAGGATGAGGGTCTTAAGACCACACCTACAGTGACACACCTATTCCAACAGGGCCATACCTTCTAATAGTGCCACTCCCTGGGCCAAGTCTATACAAACCATCAGAGCTGGCTTACAGCTTCAGAGGTTTAGTCATCAAGGCAAGCAGGCAGACATGATGTTAGAGAAGATGCAGAGAATTCTCCATCTGCATCCACAGGCAGCAGGAAGAGACAGACTCTGAAATTGGCTTGGGCTTTTTAAAACCTCAAGGCTTACCCTCAGTGACACACTTCCTCCAGCAAAGGCACACCTCCTAATCCTTTCTAGTAGTACCAGACTCTGGTGACCAAACATTCAAATCTATAACCCCGAGGGGGCCATTCTTGTTCAAACCACCACTGCATTCAACATCTTTAGTCATCAACGAAATTCAGATTCAAAAATCTCTCTCACCCTAATCAGAATGGCTGCAAGCAAGGAAAAGACAACCTCGGTAAGCACAGGGCAGAGGAGGAACTGTTATTCATGGCTGGGGGTACCATAGATCTGAGTAGCCACTGTGGAAACCAACGTTCATCGGGTTCCTTAAAGCAAAGGTGATATGCTAGCATCTGACACAGCTACACCACTCCCAAGGATACATCCAACAGCCATAAGTCAGAATTACCATAGAGACCCTTTACACAACCGTGTTTATTGCTATGCTCTTCACAGTAAACATGATGAATGGATAAAGAAAACATGGTGTGTACGCACAATGGAACCTTGCTCAGCCATAGAGAAAAAAATCAAAGTGTGATGCTTATAGAGAAATAGACGGAGAATGGTTAGCACTGGGCTAAGCAAAATAAACTAGGCACAGAAAGAGAAATGCTATGTTGTGTTTTCTCTCTTATGCTGAGCCTAGATTTACATTTATAGCTCTGTGTGTGTGTGTGTGTGTGTGTGTGTGTGAGAGAGAGAGAGAGAGAGAGACAGAGAGACAGAGAGACAGAGAGACACAGAGACAGAGACAGAGAGACAGAGAGACAGAGAGAGACAGAGAGAACTAGAAAGAGGGCTATGGCAGGGGAGGAACAGCAAGGAGCAGGATGGGCGGGAAGGATGGGGGAGGGGCAGCGAGGGAGATGAGTCAGAACAAAGTTTAATGACACTCTTGTGTCAACACCATAAGGAGGTCGGTCACTTCATACGCTAACTTAAAATATTAAACAAATGGCAAATTATGACCCATTAACGTGATAGGTTAATGTAAGAGAGTCAGGGGTTCTAATATCAGGAAGCAAAACAGGGAATAACGTTGTGGGGGCAGCAGGGACTGCTGCCGTCAGAACGGTTTCTCTTTTGACTGTACCTGGGCTAAGCCAACACCTCTGTCCTGTCTGCTGTACCTGTGTTGACATCTTAGCCTGCATTGCCCTTGTTCCTGCTCTAGAGATTTGCATGTTTATTTAGTTGCAGACAATGGAAACTAGCAACCAGAGGCAACGTTCCCCAGCGTGGAAAGCAATGCCCCGCAGAAGATAAAGAAGAGGGAGCAGCCCTTAGGAGAACTAGAACCAGATGGGTGGGGAAGCATCTCGTGGTGACAAAGGAAGTGGGAGTTAAGGCTCTCTATACAGACCGAGGCAGGTCAGTAGGTCAGCCATCACCTGCCCTTGGAATGCTTAGGTTGCCAACGTCACTAAGGCAATGGCTTTGACTGTGGGCTGGGACTGTTGATTCATCGATCTGACTGGAGGAATCACTAGCATTAAAAATAAAAATCAAAGGACTTTGAAAGGACACTCAGAACAGCCAGGTTGCTCCCAGAATGCCTTGCTCATCCCTCTGACAGACTTTGCTACAGGAGGAATGCCTGATCGAGTATGCACAGATGACCTTCCATCTTATGTTGGACCCAACCTTGGAATCCAACCTGTGATGTGCAATGGCATTTGATGGCTGCTGGGGCTGTCCTGTGAGGTATTCCATGTAAGGTTGATAGAATATCACTGGCTCAGGTTGGGATCTCATGCCTTCCTATAGAAGAGGTTATGATGATAGGATCCCTCATAGATGAGCTCCTCCTGTTCCTCCCGTTCCTCCTTTTCCTGGTCAAGGTGGCCACGGTGGTTCCATCCTGGGTGTCCTGAGGGTGTCACCAGCCACCACAGAATGCCTAAAAGCCTATGGCAGAAGAGCAAACCTGTAGACTCCTTTGTGGAGTATCTGTGACCTTGTTAGAGGAAGTATGTCATTGGGGGTGGGCTTTGAGGTCTAAAATGCTCAAGCAAGACCCAATCTCTCTCTCTCTTCCTGCTGCCTGCTGAGCCACATGTAGAACTCTCTGCTACCTCTCCAGCACCATGTCTGCCTGCGTGCTGCCATGCTTCCCACCATGATAATGGACTGAACCTCCAAACTACACGCCAGTGCCAATTAAATGTTTTCCTTTATAAGAGTTGCATTGCGTGCTCGCTTCGGCAGCACATATACTAAAATTGGAATGATACAGAGAAGATTAGCATGGCCCCTGCGCAAGGATGATACGCAAATTTGTGAAGCGTTCCATATTTTTAGAGAAAGTACCCAAGTAGCTGAAGGGGGCTGCAACCCTGTAGGTGGAACAACAATATGAACTAACCAGTACCCCCTGAGCTTGTGTCTCTAGCTGCATATGTAGCAGAAGATGGACTAATAGGCCATCACTGGGAATAGAGGCCCCTTGGTCTTGCAAACTTTATATGACCCAGCACAAGGGAAGGCCTGGGCCAAGTAGTGGGAGTGGGTGGGTAGGGGAGCAGGGGCAGGGAGGGGGTATAGGGAACTTTCAGGATAGCATTTGAAATGTAAATAAAGAAAATAATTATAATAAAAAAAATTAAAAAAAAAAAAAAAAGAGAGTTGCCTTGCCCCTGGTGTCCCTTCCCAGCAATAGACCTTTGACTAAGACAGAGCTCGTTAGAATGGGATGGCTTATGAGCCTCGAGAAGCACCACTCAATATTATTCCCATGCTAGGAGTCATGACTCATACAGTGACCTTGGTGACCTTGGTGGACTTGCTATTAGCACACAGATACCTACTCCCAAATATTTGGCTGGATTTAAAATTGGCAAAGGGAGGTCAGCAGATTAAACAAATCCCTTATGAGTCAGGAGCTTCCGTTGAAGTTGATGAAGCTGTAGAAGAACCCAAAGATGTTCTCATCACTATTACAGGAGCACGGAACCAGACCTGTATTTGTTACAGAGCAATATAAAGCAGTATGTAGGAGTTGAAGATGTTGGAGAATTCTAAGGCAAGATATTTCCCCCATTTTTATCGTCTGAAGCAGCATTTAGCAAAGTTTTTGTGGGACCAATAAAGAACCGAGGGAATCTTGCAGCTCTTCTGGAGAAATTTGTGTCTGTACAAAGCCCAGTTCCTCTGCTCCACAGACCCTCTCCAGCCAAGATGGGCTGACATGTCTGCTGTCCACCAGAGGGGGCGCTCTAGCTCCTCACAGACAGACGGAGAGGAAAGGGGGGGGGCACCAGCAAACATTGAAATTTTGAAACAGAACAACTAACTAACTAAATAAATAAATAAACACTAAAAGATTACACTTGGGCTAATGCAAGAAAAAGAAGATAAATGGAACTGATTTCATGACAAACTAAGGTGTGTCAGAGATGTCTGAGGCCCTGAACTCCACTTTTTTTTTTTTTTTTTTTTTTAAATCACCTTCTAGAGACTCCTGCTGGGAGTTAAATCTTGGCGTTCTTTCTGAACTCCTAAAGCAAGGAAAAGTTTAGAAAAACAATGTTCCAGTCATAAGGTCACTGCCTCTGAACTCCTGCAAAATTAGTAACCAGACCCTCTGCTTCCAGGGCATCTCAAAGTGCGACAGGCTGGAGCCTAGGAAATACTCTTGAGAAATCAGGCTGCGCCCTGATAATGTTTGGTCACCAAGCAAGAACCTCAGAGTCATAGCATGGAGATCTCTAGGTGTGAGCGTGCTGATTACAGCACACAGAGTTGATGCTCTTGAGTAGATTAGGAAGAAAGCTGCCTTTGGTGTTGGACCTAAATTTTTGCACTACGCAGGGCCAGTCCCGAGACTCTGGGCATGTCTGTACCTTTCTGAATCTCACTGCTATGCTTCATGACACAGTCGCAATGGCTGTGTGTTCGTAGGTGGCTGACCACATGTCTGTGTTAATTAGGCCTCTTCCAGTGGCAAGTGACAGAATCCCAACTCCATCAAGAATTGATCAGGGCAAGGGAAGCTGGATTTCTTCGATCATACGAGGAAGGGCACAGAATAAAACTAAGAATGAGAGACTCAGAGCCTTCTTCTCACCTCCCATTCGAACTCTCCCCTCGGTCCTCTCCCAGGGTGGGCTAGACTCATTTAGCAGGGAGCCCCCAGGCTCACTTCCTAAACATGAGAGGAAGACTGAGAAATCCAAACTGGGTTGGGTGGGGTGCATCTGAAGTCCCAACTACTCAAGACTCAGGAGGGACGAAAATGTTGTCTCCTGTATTGTCTCCGGTAGAAAAAGAAGGAAATGCCCAAAGAAAAGCTCAGCCTGTCTCAGGACACAGCTGCCTTCTTAGTGGAGAACCAGCTGCGGCCGTGAATGTGCGCATGCGCACACTGCCAGGTACTACAGCGGGCCACCTAGGCCAGAGCCACATGCCTGAGTTCGGTGAAGTGGAGTGGTCCAAAAAGAGATGGGGAGAGGAACTGTGCAGCTCTATTTGGTGTGTCCTGTGCAATGGCTCTCAGCCCAGCCCTCCTCCCACAGGTGCTCCCCCTCCTCCATTCCAGCATCTCCTTGGAAACAGCTGCAGCTGGCTCTGTTCGTCTCATTTACCACAGGCTTTAGTACCTTGCGCAGGGACTCCTTGCACTCAGTTCCTTTGTCCCTACGCTGTCCTGTGTCTGTTCTGTCCACCAGGAAAGCCCCCCACCCCCACCCCGTCTACTCACTTCTGCCTTTCACAGAGTTATCTAAAATGTTAGTCTTCTTTGCACCAGAATTCATGCTCTCTCTTGAATTTTTATTCCATTTATTTATTAGCGGGGAGTGGTTATACCTGAGAATCACGAGGAGAAAATACCAAATCCAGGAGTGTCCAATTAAGGCACCCGGGACTGGCCTGACAGTTGCCTTACCCTAAGGAGGCATTTGAGAGAGCAACCCCTGCTGGCCTTTTCAAGACCCTCTTATAGGAGCGACAAGGTGTTCACAGGGCTGTCATACATTGTTAGAAGATACAATGTAAGGGAAGGGGCAAAGGCAAAATGCATCATGTGGGCCGTGTGGACCATTTGCAAGCAGTTTACCTCAAATCTAAGAGACAGGAACTTCTTAGTTACAAATAGAAACCTTTGCAAGAACTCAACACAGGACAAACAAGGACCTATTCTTAACTGTCTTAACGGCAAACAGTACCTGTAACCTGCAAAGTCCGTTTTGCCTGTTTGAATCTCCCACTAACTTGCAATATTGTTTTGTTTTGGTCACACAGAGTATGGGTGTATCAATCCATGCATGTGTGCAGGTCAGAGGACAGCCTTAAGAGAGTTGGTCCTCTCCTTCCACCATGTGGTCCCAGGGATCAAACTCAGGCCATCAGGTATAGTGGCAGATGCCTTTGACCTTCGGAAACAGCTCACCGGCTCTTTCTCTTTCTGAATGCATAAATCCCATTGATATTTATTTTGTTGTTAATTGGCTTAAAGTCTTTTTCTCTGGTTAGTTATTTTGTCAACTTGACACAAGCTTGGAGTGTCTCAGTAGAACCTCAGTTGAGAAAATGTCTCCATCAGGTTGACCTACAGGCAAGTCTATAGAGCATTTTCTTGCTCATTGATTGGTCTGACAGGGCCCAGTCCACTGTGGACCATGCTGCCCCTGGGTGGTTGGTCTTGGGTTATATAAGAAAGCAAACTGAGCAAGCCATGGGTTCAAGCCAGGAAGCTATGTTCCTCCACACTCTCTGTTTTAGCGCCTGGCTCCAGGTTCCTGCCTTGAGTTCCTGCCCTGAACTTCCCTCAGTGATGGACTGTAGGTGGTAAGATGAAATAAACCCTTTCCTCCCCAAGTTGCTTTTGGTGGTGGCATTTATCACAACAATAAAAAACAGACTACAGTATTTTGATTATATTGTGCTTCCATGCTACAAATGCCTGGATTTTGTGGGTGGTTCCTATTTTTATTTATTTATTTATTTATTTTTACTTATTCTTTCACAATTTCAAACATTTATAAACTACTTTGATCATGCACACTGCCCCAATTATCTTCTCTTAACCCCTTTCACTCTTGCTGAGTCCCTTCCCTTCCTTCCTCCATTCCCTCCCTTCTTCCACTCCTTTCCCTTCCTCTCTCTCTCCCTCCCCTCTTCCTTCCTCTGTCCCTTCCTCTCCCTCACTGACCAACCTTCTCCCTCTTCCTCCCTCCTTTTCTTCGTTCTTCCTCTCCTCCCTTCCTCCCTCCCTTTCCCTCTCCCTTCCTCCCTTCCTTCCTCCTTCTTTGGGCTGGGAATCAAACACAAGCCTTGTCATACCAGGTAAGCTGCTCCACCACTGAGCCACACCCCAAGCTCTGTTGAAGATAATTTTAGTGGCTCACCATCAAAGGCAGCTACATTATCAGTGGCCTTGTCTCCTCCCTGAATCTGACTGTTCTCAAGAATTTAAGGTTCATGTCCTTGTAACATTCCCCATATCTGGTCATCACCTCTGGGCCTTAGTAGAGCAGAGTCATCAGCAGAGAGAACAGAATTGCTGGTGACATGGTGACAGAGGTCTGTTTCCCTTCATCCCCTTGCTTCTCCCCAACTCTCTTCCTCTTGCTTGCCATCCTTACAAAGTAAGTTTCAGTAGATGTGCCTGTGGCCAAGACCTCCTTACCAAAATATCCTCTCACAGCTTACTTTCCCCCCATGCTCTCCCAGCTGGGAGAGCATTTTTTTTCAAGCTCAGTTGTGACTGAAAGTATTTGAGAAGGTCAGAGAAAGTCACTGTGGACGTTATGTATGATGTAGAGGGTAAAACTATGGTAATTCGTTAAGTGAAGACAGCATTTTTATACCCTTTGGTTATATCCTGGGTACAGCTGAGAGCTTTGGACCCATGGAGATTCTTTTGTTGCATTAACCTGAGAAATGTCCCCCATAAGTTCATGTACTTGAGCACGTTGAACAGGGCAGAGCTGACCACATCAACTGCATCTTGTTAATTAATTTTGTGTCTCTTTTTCTTTTCCTTTTAGATGGGGTCTCATGTAGCCTTGAACTCACTATGTAGCTGAGGATAACCTCAAGCTTCTGATTGCTCCATCTCTTTGGTCCCAGATGAAGTGCCTTGAAACCATGATTTTGTCATACCACTGGAGAATTGGCTCTTAGCCACACAGCACTTGAGGTCACTCTGTTCACCTGGAAGGTCACTGAAGGTTTAGCACTGAAGGTCGCTGGCTAATTGATTGCCAGTGTATGCCTGAACATTGTTCCATAGCACTGTTTCCCATCAAATACAGCAATTGGCTAAGCTTGTGATAGAATGAGAATGGCAAACATTGAAGCCACAGCTGCCATAAGCACAGTGCTAGTGTAGCATACCTTAGATACTTGGTATATTAAGTAACCCACTAGGAATGTTGCCCAATGCTTGCCTCATGTGCATGAGGTCTGCATTCATTATGTTTCTGTTGCTGTGATAAAATACCACTACCAACATAAACTCATAGAAAAAAACACTTATTTAATCTTACAGTTCCAGAGAAAGAAGAATCCACAAATGGTAGGAAGTTGGCCTCTTGATGTATCCAGCAGATAGTCAGTCTCATAGGTGATTGGAGTGGCAATGGCAGCCCTTGGCCAGAGCAGATAGCTGAGAGATCACATTCCCAACTGCAAGCATGAAGCAGAGAGAGATCTGGAAGTGGGGAGGATATAAAGCCTCAAAGAGCATTCTCCAGGGACATCTTCCTCTACCAAGGCCACAGCTCCAGCTCCACACATAGTGACACCAAGCAGGAACCGGGTGTACAAATATGTGAGCCTATGAGGGGCATTTCTTATTTAAACTACTACAAGGTCCAATGTTTAATCTTATCACTATCTAAAGCCTCTCACCTGCTATTATTGAGGTCACCATCTATTCAAGATGTGTGCTTTTATTATCATTGGACATTTTAGGAGCTAGAAGTCCACATATCTAGTTTGGATGCAGAACTCTGATTTGAACCAGATTTTTCGGACTCTAATGCTTCTAATGGCCATCACTCTGCATTGTCTTCTGTGCTCCAGAAATGTGTCCCTATACCAGAATCCTGCTTCCTGGATCTATGTCTGACAGGCGGGCATGCTCATTGCCACTGGACCAGAGAACAATAAAAATGCCCTGGGGCCTTGGAGAGATGCTCAGCAGTTAAGAGCGTTTACTTCTCTTGTGAAGGACCTGAATTCAGGTCTCAGTGCCCACTCGGCACTCTCTATAAGTCTAGTTCTAGGCATCTGATGCCTTCTTCTGACCCCCACAACCACCAGGCATAGACATGCACATGAATACATGCAAGTAAAAAACACTCAAGTAGGCAAAATAAACATTTTAAAAATGCGCCAGGTAGGAAGACTCTTCCTGTAAAGATTCCTTTGATGTAGCTTTCCCCCAAAACTTTAAGTTAGTTTTTAAGAACTTTGTACAATACATTTTGATTTTTATTAGCTCTTCTCAGATATACCCCCACTTCTCTTCCCACTTAACCCCACACTCTACTCCCCTGTCAAGACCAGTTTGGGCTGCCCAGATACTCTTGCTTTCTACTGGAGTATGATCTGGTGTAGCATTTTTTTTTAAAAGATTTATTTATTTTATGTATATGAGTACGCTGTAGCTGTCAGACACACCAGAAGAGGGCATAGGATCCCATTACAGATGGTTGTGAGCCACCATGTGGTTGCTGGGAATTGAACTCAGGACCTCTGGAAGAAGTCAGTGCTCTTAACCCCTGAGTCATCTCTCCAGCCCCCTGGTGTAGCATTTTTAAGGGTCATTAAAAAGATAAATATTTCTCAGATATCATCAAATCATTAGTGTGTCATTTGAAGTTCTTTTTTTGAGGAGGGTCAAAAAATCTTGAGCTCAAAGAACCTCTGTCCTTCTCTGGCTGTTAAGTAGAGTTGACAAACAGAACTAGTTCTATTCTTGATGTGCCAATGGGCAATTTTTATGGGCATGAACAGAAGCCCTCCAACACAAATGGCACTGTCTTGGGATATCTACTGAGGTGGTTTTGTCTCGTTTATTAACTGGCACAAGTTGCTTTTCTTCTTCCTATTCTAGGTAATATCAATCGTCCTTCATTACCTTGATCCATCACCCTGTGGATCATCCCTGACGCCCAAACAGGATGCTTCTCTCATAGCATCCTCTCAACTCTCTTGGATACCTGTGCAGGTTCCTCAGCAGTGTGCCAGTAAGAATCTGTGTACTGGTGGGCCTCCCTAGACAGTGCCACACACTTAACATTCTGTCCACACTTCTTGAACGAATGAGTCCTTATACCATATGATAAAAGGATATCGTTACTCTTTCAGCATGACTGGCATGCTGTTGCCAAATCCAGAGTATAATGCATAGATCATTTCCCCTCCCCAAATACCTGTCTTGTTAAATATTTACCCTGGGTGTTTGACTCTCCACTCTGCAAGTCTGCCACTGGTTTTTATGCACCTGTGTCATTAGGTGTGACTCCATCGTTGAGGTTGACGTCATGCATGGTTCAGCCTAAGCTGGAAACTCCACTCCACCCAAGTCCCCTCCCCATCCACCCTGCTCCCACTTGAAATCAGTAAGGGTTGAATTTCTCTCATCTCTGGCTATGAGTGGAGAGGTCACAAGTAACTTCTCTCCAGTTGCTTACTCCCCAGGTGTCAGGAGCCGTTTGCTTCTTCTCTGAAGCAGAGGGGGAAAAGAGAGAGAAAGTGTGCTTGCCAGGCAGTAAAGGCAGGTCAGAGTCTGTTGGCAGATATCCTGGCCTGCTGAGGCATGGAAGGATAAGAGGAGGTGCACCTGAGGCTCCAGGTGAGAGGCTGAAGAATCTATCAACCTTGGTGGAAGCAACAGGGTGGAAGCAGCAGAGAACAAATGTCTTGTGTATATTTCAGCGAATTGTTTCTGTTAGCTTGTGGCTTTGTTTCCCACGGTGCTGTAAAAAGGCTATGAGAAATACACTCAGGGCTGGCGTGGTAATGACCTGCTGCCCTCCCTTATCTGTCTGTTGTGTCTTTTTTCCATCCTTCCTATAGTCAGCCTCACTCCCCACTCAGAGGACCATTTGGCATCATACCAAATGCACCCTGGTATGCTCACTGTGATCCTGTTGATCAGATCCCATTACCTGGTGACCTGGTATCTGCTCGGTTGGCAGTCGGTGGCATGGCTGGCATGGGCGAAGTCTCTCCTCTGCTCCTGCCTGCAGTGGAGACCCATTGATGAGGGTCACCCAGGCTTATAGGGACGTCTGCCCTAATCATTCACACTCTGCATGTCTCTAATGTAAAGATGACATCTAAAGCTGACAAAGGCTAAATCACATGATGGGGACCAAGTAAAATGCAAGTGAAACTTAGCCTAGCACCTGGCATGCAGTAAGTCCTCGATAGCCAAAGGCATTACTTCATTTCCAAGAGGTGGAGGGACCAGGGGCATAGGTACTAGTAAGACAGTTTTCTAGCTTAGAGGGTTTTGTTTTGTTTTGTTTTGTTTTGTTTTGTTTTGTTTTTTATAAGACTCATGCAAACCTTTGAGGGAGGGATTGTTTGGTTCTGAAATATTACAAATGAAATATTACGAAGCACCCTCATTGGGAAGCAGAAAATCCACTGTACTCTTTTTTTTTTTTTTTTTTTTTTTTTAAAAAGATTTATTTATTTTTTTATATGTGAGTACACTGCAGCTGTCTTCACACACACCAGAAGAGGGCATCGGATCCCATTACAGATGGTTGTGAGCCACCATATAGTTGCTGGGTATTGAACTCAGGACCTCTGGAAGAGCAGTCAGTGCTCTTAACTGCTGAGCCTTCTCTCCAGCCCTCCACTGCACTCTTAAGATTAGGTTCAGTTGTAATGGAGGCCCCAGCCATACTCCACAGAGCCATAGCTTAGGCAACAGAAAATTTTTTCTATAAAAATTTTATTTTTTTGTTCTTTGGTCGTTTCATACATGCATTTTTAGTTAGGGTCACTATTGCTGTGATGAGACACCACGACCACAGCAACTTGGGGAGGAAAACGCTTATTTGGTTTATGTTTCCACATCACAATTCATCATCAAAGGAAGTTAGGAACCTGGAGGCAGGAACTGATGGGGAAGCCATGGTGAGATGCTGCTTACTGGCTTGCTCAGCCTGCTTTCTTTTAGAACTCACCAGCCTGAGGATGGCACTACCCGCCATGAATTGTGCCCTCCCTGATCAATCACTAATTAGAAAAATGCCCTGTAAGCTTACCTACAGCCCAATCTTATGGAAGCATTTTCTTAATTGAGGTTCCTCTCAGATGACTTTAGCTTGTGTTGGGTTGACACAAAAACATTGACAGTATATATGTAGAGGACTGGTTCTGATGCTTTGATTTAATCGAGAATCTGTGTTTACTGATACTGAAGGTGCTTGCCCTCAATTGGTTTTTGACCTATCAATAAAGATACCAGTGGCTAATGACTGGGCAGAAAGGAAGAGGCAGGACTTGCAGGTTCCCGCACTTGAGGAGAGAGGAGAGGGCAGCAGAAGGAGTTCGAGAGACTTGGGGGGAGAGAGAGAGAGAGAGAGAGAGAGAGAGAGAGAGAGAGAGAGAGAGAGAGAGAGAGAAAGAACAGACACAGAGCTGTAGGGGAGATCTTCCAAAATGTAGGTGAAAAGGAAAATGACCCATGGAAGGGCAGCCCTAAAGCATCTTGGGCAGCAAGACTAATTGGCTTCACCAAAGGTAACCCGGCAACCAAGCTGAGGGCAGATTTAGAGGTGTTGAGCTAAAAGTAAAGGGAAGGGCATGCTAGCTGCAGGAGGCTTAAGAGCCCAGCCACTGATACAGTAAGGTCGGTTAAAAAAGAGCTAATGTGTGTGTTTATCTTTCATCTGCAGATCAGAGATAGCTCCTGGGTGGGTGCATGCCTGTGACTTACAGGGAACTTAAAGCACTATAGTCAAAGCTACCCAAGATCTCTCTTTCTCTCTCTCTCCCTTCATATATATATGTAGGTAGATAGATAGATAGTCAGTCACACACACACACACACATATGTAAGTATATGTATGTGGTGATTTAAATATACTTGGCCCAGGGAATAGCACTATTAGATATGGCCTTGCTGGAGTAGGTGTGGCCTTGTTGGAGTAGGTATGTCACTGTGAGTGTGGGCTTTAAGACCCTCCTCCTAGTTGCCTGGAAGTGAGTATTCTCTTGTTTGACTTTGGAACAAGATGTAGAACTCTCAGCTCTTCCTGCACCATGCCTGCCTGGATGTTGCTGTGTTCCTGCCTTGATGATAATGGACTGAACCTCTGAGCCTGTAAACCAGCCCCAATTAAATGTTGCCCTTATAAGAGTTGCCTTGGTCAGGCCGGGCGTGGTGGCGTGGCGCACGCCTTTAATCCCAGCACTCGGGAGGTAGAGGCAGGCAGATTTCTGAGTTCGAAGCCAGCCTGGTCTACAGAGTGAGTTCCAGGACAGCCAAGGGTACACAAAGAAACCCTGTCTCAAAAAACAAAACAAAACAAAACAAAACAAAAAAAAGAGTTGCCTTGGTCATGGTGTCTCTTTACAACGTAAAGCCCTAAGATAGATAGATATATATGGAATAACCAAAATTTGCTATCTATATCCACTTCCTATCCACACTGATATCTATCTATTCATTCACACATATATAAATTATACACACACACACACACACACACACACACATTGAAGTTTGGCCCTTCCTTTTCACCCCCATTACCCTGCCACCTTGGCCTGCTGAAGCCATCTTCCCAAGCAGTCCCCCTTCTATTTTCATGTCATTTTTGTGTCACCACAGGAATTTGTCTCTCATCAAATTCCAGAACTGGAAATGATAACATGGTAACTTCTTTCCATGAGTCCTCAGGGATCTAGACTTATATATATCTCCTCTGTATGCCACTCTGGCCCAAAGGGACTGATGAGCTCCATCCATCGACTCTATATTCCAAGTAGTCACAGTGGAAAGGAATAAAGAAGAGAGAGTAAGTGGTTCTGCTCTTTAGAGGGTTTCTGAAGCTGTCACATGATGCAATATATCCCGTTGGTCAAAAATGAGTTATGTGGCCCTGCCTAACTACAGAGGAGCAGAGGAATTTAATCTTTGTTTTCCACTATGATTGAAGTGATTGGAATCAGCTCAGGACCTCCAAGACTGAGTTCTCAGCACAAAGGAGATTCATTTGCCCCAGAGGGACAGAGGACAGGGAATAAGAGACAAAGACAGGAGATAGAGGATGAGGGAGAAGGAGAAGGGAACAAGGGGGAGGGGAAGGGGTATTTGTCCTGGACAACAAAGGCCTGCCTCTGGACAGAGAGGAGACAGATGTGGCCCATAGGCAAACGGTGGTTTACAAAGGTAAAAGGGGAAACCTGGTGTTAGGATGAGGTGTTTAGTTTTAATTGGGCATGCTAATTAGGTGAGTCAAGGGGTCCTTTGATTGCTGGACTTCAGTACTTTGACAGCTGGACCTTGGTTGTCAGCTTCAGGAGGAAGAAGTAGCCAAATAAGGGAATAGACCTTGGGGCTAGCTGTTAGAATGTAACCTAACGTTTTGTAGCCAGGCAAAGAGAAAGGGAGAGAAGGGCAGGGGCTGCCACAGCCATGTTTATCATGCTTGGGCTGGCTAGAGTCCCTTCAGTGATGTTCCCAGCCCCAGACCAAAAGTACTGTTCCAATGGAGGACAAGAACAATGACTTTGAACATTATGACAATGTGAGACTGAAGTGTAGTCCCTAAAGCCTCAAGGGACCCTATGTTATTACGTATCAGTAATAAGAGGACCCAGTAGCATGTTTGAGTGCTAAGCCAAGTTCTGGGGAAATGTAAAGGTTATGTTGTCAAGGTGACAGGATCTGGCATGTCTATGTTGACCCAGTAGACAAACCTGTGGACACGTTCATAAGGGAGTTCCAAGATTAAGCTAATTGAAGTGGGAACACCCACACTAACTGTGAATGGCTTCATCCTGTGGCCTGGGATCATAAACTTAATAAAAAAGAGAAAGCAAGCAGAATTCAAACTTTGGTCTCTGCTTCCCGATTGTAGTGGACCAAATAAACCTTCCTTTCTTTTTCTTTCTTTCTTTCTTTTTTTTTTTAAGATTTATTTATTTATTATATGTAAGTACACTGTAGCTGTCTTCAGACATTTCAGAAGAGGGAGTCAGATCTCATTACAGATGGTTGTGAGCCACCATGTGGTTGCTGGGATTTGAACTCAGGACCTTCAGAAGAACAGTCAGTGTTCTTAACTGCTGAGCCATCTCTCCAGCCCCAAATCTTCCTTTCTTAAATTACCTTTGTCGTGTACTTTATGAGGAAATCAACTAGTGCAGACTATAATGACAAATAAAAACACTTCTCCAAATGAAAATCACAGCTGCTGTGCCATGGAGGGATACTTACAAGACATCACTGGGTGTACAGGAAGGAATAACAAGGCCTTCTAGAGCATGAAGGAGATAGGAGGAAGGGGAGAGAGGAGGAAGAAGAGAAGGAGGAGGAAGAGGAGGAGGAGGAAGAAGAGGAGGAGAAGGAAGAGGAGGAGGAGGAACATGGAGAACAACTCTTTTTTTGTAGGAACCTTAGAAGATGACAAGACTTTCTCAGGAATGAGCAGGGAAAAACCCAACGTCAACTGCTGGGCTTATTCCCAGAAGGGGGTAAGAGAGTCTTGGCTTAGCTCAAATGAGCAATTAGGGAGATATACAGAGGAAAGCCCTTTACTGTTTCTGACTCCAAAGACAAAGGAGGGAGCTGGAGAGATGGCTCAGCAGTTAAGAGCACTGGCTGCTCCTCCAGAGGACCTGGGTTTCTTTAGCATTCATATGGCAGCTCACAAACATCTGTAACTTCAGTTCTAGGAGGTCTGACGCCATCTTCTGGCCTCTGAGGGCACCAGGCACTTGCATGCTTCACAGACATACATGCAGCAAAATACCCATGTACATAAAATAGAAGAAGAGGAAGAGGAGGAAGAGGAGGAAGAGGAGGAAAAGGAAGAGGAGGAAGAAGAACAACAGCAACACAGGCACACACACACACACACACACACACACACACACACCAAACCAAACAAACAAAAAAACCCAGAGGGGATAGAATGCAATGCTATGGTTAATCCTTTGACTTATTTGAAAATTTCTCTCTGTGTCTCTGTCTCTGTCTCTGTCTCTGTCTCAGTCTCTCTGTCTCTCTGTCTCTCTGTCTCTCTGTCTCTCTGTCTCTGTTTCTCTCTCTCTCTCTCTCTCTCTCTCTCTCTCTCTCTCTCTCTCTCTCTGTGTGTGTGTGTGTGTGTGTGTCATTAGTGTGGATACCCAAAGAGGCCAGAAGAGAGCATTGGAACCTTTAGAGCAGAGGTTGCAGGAGATAACTTAGTTGTGCCCAGCAAGCACACTGGGAATCAAGATCCACTCTACTGGAAGAGCAGTAAGCACTCTTGGCCACTGGCTGTCCCTCTAGGCCCATCGTTAATAAACTGAAATATAACCGGAGTTGTTTCCATAGTCTTAGTTTTCCTTGAAATACTGGACACTTTTATACTGAAGGATAAATTTAGGGCCAGTGAGATAGTTCAGTGGATAAAGGCACTAACTGCCAAGCTTGATGACCTGTGTTCAATCCCTAGGTCTCACTTGGAAGGAAAACTATCTCCTACATGTTATCCTCTGACCTTTACACACATGCCATGGCACACACACACTAATGTACACACACTAACACATACATACTCACACATACACTCACACACACACTAGTATACACACACACTCACACATACACACACTCACACACACAGCCAAATACACCCACACACACTAGTGCACACACACACTCACACACATTAGTGCACACACACACACACAAATAAATGCGAAACAATTTTTAAAAGTCTCTGTCAGAACGGGAGAGAGGAGTTAAAAAAATGCAGGGCTGTGGAATTAGTGAGAGCATTCATGATACACATTTGTGCTAAACTGATGAACAGTAATCTCATGGAGAGGGTAACGGAGCTCCGGGAGAAGATGGCAGTAAAAGCAACTTATCATTGCAAATAGGACTGTGCAGAGGGGAAGCAAAGTGCCTATCTGAAATCACAGCTATTAGTGTCGGAGCTCAGACTGTTCCCTTAGTGACGGAACCTCTTTAGCATATGGACAAGTGGTTGTTTTCTCCACTGCAGCCTGGAAAGTCGCAGGTGACATCTCATTTTCAGTTTTGTGCATCTTTTTTTTTTTTTTTTTTTTTTT